>NW_027133764.1:0-12591 GCF_026122565.2 Emydura macquarii macquarii | reverse complement strand
AGTCTCTTCATCTTTCTGTGTCTCTGTTTCCCCATTTGTAAAATGGGGTTAATCATAGACTTGTAGGACTGGAAGGGACCTCGCGAGGTTATCTAGTCCAGTCCCTGCACTTATGGCAGGACCAAGCATTATCTAGACCAGGGGTGTCAAACATACAGCCCGCGGGCCACATGTGGCCCACGGACCTTTTTTATGTGGCCCGCGACCCATTTTTATCCTGGCTGCCGAAAGTAAGTAGTGATGCTGCCAAATGTCTGCATTATCACTTTAAGAGATTTGTGGGGCCACAGCCTTAAAGCAGCAATACGTTCCTCCGCAGAACCCTACCGCTGAAAAACTAAAGTCGTCCTCACTTTTTCGGCGGCGGGTATTGTCTTAAAGCAGCAATGTCAGTGGAGCCCACAGCGCAACGGCACCGCTGAAAATTGCTGATGCCGCGCCGCCGAAATGGGTAGACTGCATGAAATTTTCAGCGGAGAGCATTGCATGGCCCTTTCTGAAGTGCAGGTTCTGTGATTTTGGCCTGTCACCTTGAGCGAGTTTGACACCCCTGATCTAGACCATCCCTGACAGGTGTTTCTCTAACCTCCTCTTAAAAATCTCCCATGATTTCACAACTTCCCTAGGCAATTTATTCCAGTGCTTCACTACCCTGACAGTTAGGAAGTTTTTCCTAATGTCCAACCTAAACCACCCTTGCTGCAATTTTAAGCGCATTGCTTCTTGTCCTATACTCACAGGTTAACAAGAACAATTTTTCTCCATCCTCCTTGTAACAACCTTTTATGTATTTCAAAACTGTTATCATGTCTCTCTCCCCACCCAGTCTTCTCTTCTCCAGACTAAACAAACCCAATTTTTACAGTCTTCATATGTAGGTCATGTTTTCTAGACCTTTAATCATTTTTGTTGCTGTTCTCTGGACTTTATCCAATTTGTTCACATCTTTCCTCAAACGGGGTGCCCACAACTGGACACAATACTCCAGTTGAGACCTAGTCAGCACAGAGTAGAGTGGAAGAATTACTTCTGGTGTCTTGCTTACAACACTCCTGCTAATACATCCCAGAATGATGCTTGCTTTTTTTGCAATAGTGTTACACTGTTGATTCATATTTAGTTTGTGATCCATTATGACCCCCAGATCCCCTTCTTCAGTACTCTTTCCTAGGAGTCATTTTCCATTTTGTACGTGTGCAGCTGATTGCTCCTTCCTAAGTGGAGTACTTTGCATTTGTCCTTATTAAATTTCACCTGTTTACTTCAGACCATTTCTCCAGTTTGTCCAGATCATTTTGAATTTTAATCCTATCCTCCAAACCACTTGCAAACCTCCCAGCTTGATATTGTCTGCAAACTTTATAAGTGTACTCTCTATGCCATTATCTAAATCACTGATGAAGATATCAAACAGAACCTGATCCAGAACTGATCCCTGTGGGACCCCATTTGATATGCCCTTCCAGCTTGACTGTGAACCACTGATAACTGCTCTCTGGGAATAGTTTTCCAACCAATTATGCATCAATCTTATAGCAACTCCATCTTGGTTTTATTTTCCTAATTTGTTTATGAGGAGGTCATGTGAGACAATATCAAAAGCCTTACTAAAGTCAAGATGTACCACATCTACCTCTTCCTCCCTATCCACAAAGCTTGTTATCCTGTCAATGAAAGCGATCAGGTTGGTTTGACATGATACGTTCTTGACAAACCCATGCTGTCTTGTTACTTATCTCCTTATTATCTGTTAGGTGTTTGCAAATTGATTGCTTAATTATTTGCTCCATTATCTTTCTGGGTACTAAAGTTAAGCTGACTGGTCTGTAATTCTCTGGGTTGTTCTTATTTCTCTTTTTATAGATGGGCAATATATTTGCCATTTTCCAGTCTTCTGGAATCTCTCCCGTCTTCCACGACTTTTTGAAGATAATCGCTAAAGGCTCAGGTATCTCCTCAGTCAGCTCCTTGAGTGTTCTAGGATGTATATCATCAGGCCCTGGTGCCTTGAAGACATTTAACTTGTTTAAATAATTTTTAACTTGTTCTATCCCTATTTTACCTTTTGAGCCTGCCTCATTTTCATTGGCATTCACTATGTTAGACGTCCAGTCGCTACTAACCATTTCGGTGAAAACTGAATGATACCTCCTCCTTTGTTAAGTGCTTTGAGACCAGATAAAAGTTGGGGCAGAAGAAGTAGTGGTGTTCAATGATCACACTGCTTATACCTTCTCCGATTGCTTTCCATATTTCCAGAGAATTTCAGCTCTAATGGGCCTTTTCACCACTTCATTCTTCCATTCAGGCTACTTCCTAGTTCCTTTTTATTCCTGGTATCATGTGGTGTTCAGTGATCACTCAGCGCTTAAGATGCTTGCAAGAAGAGCTCCACCTTATTCTGTGTCCTGTTCCAAGTAGCTCTGCATAACAAGAGCTTCCTGGTGACCCATCCGGGATCTCTGGCTGGGAAGCTCAGCCCTTAAAGGGCACAACCCCTCATACCACAGGGGTATGCGACAAAAAGCAGGTGACTGGGCGATGAGAGTTAGCACATGTCTTGCTAGGCTCCGTGTATTTCGTCTGGAATTTTTATTTGGCTGCGTCGAGTTCACAGGCCTCTTGGGAGAAGCACGTTTCAAGGAAGAGCTTTAAGGAGGAAGCCTAGACATCGGAGAGAGATCCAAGCACAGGGGAGGAGAGTAGGAAAGAAGTCGGCTGCATGGGAAAAAGGCACAGACGGAGCTGAAAGGCAGAAAAGAAGCAGTTGCGCAGCAGTGTTGTCTGGTGGCTACGGCAGCAGCGTGGGAGTCAGAAGAGCCGGGTTCTGGTTTTAGCGCTGCCATTGGCCTGCTGGATTATGCTGGGCGAGTCACTTCTCCTTTCTTTCCCTTGCCCACCTTTGTTTGTCTCACCTGCTTAGACTGTAAGCTCTTCAGGGCAGGAACTGCCTGTTACTAGGAGTTGGTAGAGCCCCTAACCCAGCTGACCCTGTATGATGTACCATCATACCCAGTAATAGTAACCTGGTCTAGCTTGAATGAGAGTTGGTATCTGAGACCTGGCATGAGACGGAGCAGGGCGTTGGCTAAGGAGATGAAATGGGTTTAAATTGATGCAAGGAAGCTTTAGGTTGGACATTAGGAAAAATTTCCTAATTCTCAGGGCAGTGAAGCACTGGAATAAATTGCCCAGGGAGGTTGTGGAATCTCCATCACTGGAGATTTTTAAGAGCAGGTTGTTGGATAGACACCTGTCAGGGATGGTCTAGATAATGCTTGGTCCCACCTTGAGTGCAGGGGACTGGACTAGAAGACCTCTCAAGTTGCCTTCCAGTCTTACGAGTCTATGCGTCTATGAGGGGAAGCCCGTGTAGGGATTCGAAGAGGGGCTGGATGTGATCAGAGGGCAACAGATCATTTTTGTAGCACTATGTCCGATGGATCAACCATTAAAATTTGGTGAGTTTCTGTGTGTGTCTGTGTGTGGTGGGGTTTTTTGGGTTTTTTTTTTTTTTTTTGCATGTGCTCAGCCCAATTTTTGCTGCTTTGTGTTGTTTTGTTCAATGCTTTTTGTTCCTTACCACTTGGCGTGGTCATCAAACATCCCATGTGTGGGGTTATTGTGGTGCTTTAGGTCTTTGAGATCAGTCTAGTGGGTTTTATTTTTCAGGTTAGTAACAAAAGCCTCATCACAGGACTGTCTGACAGAGACTGGTGGAGAGCGCCACCTTCTGGATTTGTTCTGATATATCGTACTTTGTGAGGGAGTCAGGAGTGGGAAACACAATCATTGCAGAATAGAAATCCTCAGCAACTGGTATTCTTTTTCTTGTAGAGAAGATGCCCATTTGCAAACTTATCCAAAGCCTAGAGGATGGCTGGAACCAAGGTTTTGGCTCAGCCCACTAGAGATATGGAGGCAGATTTAAAACTAAAAAAATTTCAGGGTCAGATTTTCTAGTTCTCACCCCCATCTGTGGCAAAATTTTGGGTCAATAGAAACATTTCTTTTCAATAATTTCAGAACCATTCATTTCAATTTTGACCCTGTTTCTTTTTTAAAGCAGTTTTACCCTAAATTTATTAAATTTCTAAATGAAAAGTCAAAATCCAGAAATTTGCTGGTTCAAAAGTGTTGAAATGGAACGTCTCGATAATTTTGAACCTATTTAGCCAAAAAAAAAAAAAATTCAAATCAGGAGGTTCATCAAAACCAACCCTGTTTCATGAACAGTTTCAGTTTCAAGGCATTGCATTTTCAGGAAAAAAAAGATTTGTTGCAAAAATTTCTGATCTGCTCTACCTCCAATTGCTTTAGAATGTTTTGTTTAAGCTTCACTGAAGTTTAAAAAAAAAATTCCATCTACTTTACAGAAAACAAAGTAAAACCAACAAATGGAACCCAAGAAAATCTCTTTGCTAGTAGGTCTCAAAGACTTGTCTCACAGTAGCTCCATCTAGTGCTGCTACAGTTAATACTCTGCAACTGTATCCTTTATAAACAATCTATATTGGGGTTGGCATCTCTGTTCCAGTACCTGATTCTTGCTGAACGTTGCCTCACACCATATCAGATCAGGAGTGAACTTTATTTTTGACTAATTATCAAAAACCAAACAAATCCTAGTAGGGCTGTTTTGAAATTAAGGCCAAGATTTTCAAAAGTGGCCAGTGATCTGGAGTGCCTCCATTTTGGGGGGTCCCCATCTTAAGATAATTTGATGGGGTCTGATTTTCAGAAAGTGCTAGGCACCCTGAAAATCAGGCCAGTTTCAGGCATCTCAGATTGGGCCCCAAGAAATTGAAGCCCTCAGAAACATTAGTCTCTTGAAAATTACGCCTAAAGTCATGCGCTATTTTCAAGCCCCAGGTACCAGTTTGCCATCAAATGGAAGCAAGAAAGTCCGATCTGGCCATTGAGAGGTTTGTTGTCTCAAGGCTCTGCTGGATTCTGTCCTGAGAGGGATTTGGGTGTTAATTACTTGGTGAATATGTGCAGAATGGTGGATTCTCCATCTTTTGATTTCTTCAAATCAAGATTGATGAGTTTCTGGAAGATGCTTTAGTCAAAACACAGGTCACTGGGTTCAATACAGGAGTTAGTGGGTGAAATTCTCGGGCCTGTGTTATGCAGGAGGTCACACAGGATGATCTAATGGCCTCTTCTGTAAGTCTATGGTAGTTAAGGACAATGGAAGCGACTGATCCTGGGGACTGATGGCTGTCAACTTATGTTGCAGATTTGAAGGCTGCCCTCTTAGTCAGCTCAACAGGAACTGGGCCTCAGAGCTGAAAGCATGAGCTCTTACTGCTGGAGCGAAAGGGCCGTGAAGAAGGGTGTGTGTGTCTGTTGTAATAATACAGCCTATGGAGATTAGCACCGAAGGGGCCTTACAACACTCCCTGTGGGTTACACAAATGTCCCCCCTTCCTGCTCTGCAGACATCACCCATCATCCCAGCTACTCCTTCTGCTCCTCAGAGCAGACTGCAAGCTGCATTTGCTATGTGGTTGCAACACCTGATGCAAGGGCAAGCTCAGAACCACCCAACTTACAGTTTTGGACTGTTGTTCACTTATAACCAGTGTTCTTCCAGCGAGGAGAAGCGTCTTACACGAACCACCACATTGCCTTTTCTTCTTGGATTGGGTCCTGAAGGTGGCATTTGTTCAGCTTAAAGGGCTGCGTCTGGCTCTGTGTGCAGGTCTCCTTTTCCACACTCCTCCTTCGTACTTTACCGCCCCAGGGCTCCAGTAAGGTCGGGCTCTCCCGGAGACGGTCTCATTCTCATCTGTTTTGTGCAGATGAGTAAAGTGAGATTGGCCATTATGTTGGCCACGTCCTGTTTGTTCTTTGAAGGGCTGAGTGAGAACGGTGGCCCTGTGGTTTGAGCGCAGGAGCTGGGATATGGCAGCTGGGAGCTCCAATCCCACTCTTGACACTAACTCCTTTGGGCACCTTCTTTCTGCTTCAGATCCCCTCCGTGTAAAGTGCCGTGTAAGCACCACGTATTATTAATTACTCAGGGCCCAGTTCTACTACCCTCGCACATCTTGAGTCAGACCCACCCCATTCATTTCAATGGTACTACTCATTAGAAGTAAGGGGGTGGGTTAGAACTGAGCCCATGGCATGTTGCACTCCCCATTGCTCTGCTGCTGCGGCCAGGAAAGCATTGTAAATTTGCTACATGCACATGCAGAGCTGCAAGGTCACTTATTGCTTTTTTCACCCTAGCAGTATCTATAGGAGCAAGACTGAGCAAGTATCAGAAGTTGTTTCACAGGGGGCAAAAATCCCTAAACAAACCAGGGGGGGCTAGAAGGTGCCTTCAGCCCTGAGTACAGCAGTGGTGCATAAGCTGGCCTGTTCCTGGAGCAAATCTGAGAGGAGCCATGTCTTACAGATGCTCCTCTGGCTCTGAGACACAATTCCCTCCATGCTTTTGCTCCGGCATGGTGGTAGTTTGCCTGTACCAGCACTGAAAATTATGATGCTCAGTTGTGTTGGTTGGCATATTGTGGAGGGTGGAGCCAAATTCCCTGTCCACTCCTCACACGCTTGCCCTGGGAGAAAGTAGCAGGTGTGTGGTGTCCATATATATGTTACTGGAGTCAGGGCCCAGAGAGCATGCACAAGGATGTAAGTGGGGGCGGGGGAGGATTCTTACAGCGCAGCCCTTAGGAGCTAATACTAGCAGAACTGATTTCTTTATTTTCTCTGGTCTGGAACATAAGGCTCTGCACCATCAGTTTACTGGCGATTTATGTTTTAGAAAAGAAAAAACAAATCCCTTGCAATGTCTCTCAAATTCCATTCTCTCAGCTCTGTGTTGTTTTCATGTGGAGAAAATCTGGCCCTCACAATCTTTTCCATAATTATGGGTTTTGTGTCAAGTAACAAAAATTATCTATCAACTGCACATGTGGAACAAATGTGGCTTATTTGAAAAGGCTCATCTTTATGTTTACAGTTGTTACATCACATAGTCAATTTTAATTAGGAACCATGGCATCAAAATCTGCTATGGAGGAAATTCACTGGCACACCTCTGTAGCTCCCTGCTCATCTGAATAGTGGGTTGCCCTGGAAAGCCCAGGTTTCCGCTTGCATCCCAAATGTGCTGGACCTCAAGTGCATGTTCCTTGGGCTTGGGTACATGTGGAAGACTCCAGGATAAGCGATGGGAGAGCCTCAGTGTTTGTAGATTCCACCTGAATTTTCCAAAATGGATATTTTGGATTCTTTATCCAAACGTCTTTCTTTTGAAGATCAGGCAGGAAATCTCATCAGATCTGCCTTTCCATAGCCTTGGTAAGAATAACCTTGATAATTCTGCTGCTAGCCAGGGCCAGGAAGTACAGCATGTGATTTATCATTTTAGAAATGTCAGCTGAGCTTTTTTGAACTCCGTACATTCAGGTTCAGTTGGTGTGTTGGTTGAAGAGGAATGGGGCGCTAGATGTGGAACTAACCCCAGGAAATCCGGTTTCAAATCCAGCTCTTGCTTAGTCTTGAGCAAACTACTTAATTTCAGAGGGCCTGATTCAAAGCTGACTGAAGTCAACGGGGATCTTTCTATTAACTTCAGTGGGCTTTAGACTTTCCTACCAGTGCAATGAGGTTTAGGGTTAGCTACCTCAAGAGGGTGGCATGAGGATGAATTTGTTAATGTTCAGACTGTGCTTTGAAAATACAAAGCACTGTGGCCACAATGTTCAGAACGGGCCACTAAGTTGGGATGCCTCTAGTTTTGGATCTGATTGTTGGTGTTGCTCCTAGAACTTGCAGCTCCGATTAAAGGCAGTGGATCTGTGGATTGAAAGCACCTGTGAAGATCAGGACACCTAAAGCCGGGCCATGGTTCAGGTTGGATGAATAGTTTGACCCGATAGAGGTTGAAGAGTTATGGGACGCAGCTATAATCGCAAATCAAAAATTTTGGGAAGGGTCTAGTCACAGATTCTGTTACTACACCCACAATCTTGCCATTCTGCACTGTTTAACCAAATGAAACCCAACAGGTTTTTGCACCTGCTAACCTATCCATAGGAATTTTGTCAGACCCCAGAAGCTCATTGTTATCCAGCCAACAGAGACCTGTGTTGTCTAGTGGGAAATGAATCCAGGAGCTCTCACAGGCTGCTTTTATACTCTGCAACTGACTGATTGTACCAGCAGTGGGTGGGTTTTGGGGTTCCAGCAACATGAAGGCCTTACTGGGACATGCCATTACATCTTCCATGCAGCTCTCTGCACCCCAGCCAAGTACTGCACCTGGATCAACAGGGCCCAACACTCACCTTCTCCTGAGTTCATGTCCTGACACACACACAGGTCCTGGTGCACATGCTTCATTTCTGAGCTACCACCACTTAGAGGGTGGTCTGTGTTGGGAGCGGCGGTGGGATGGATTTGTTTGTTCGGGTTGTTGTCAGCTCACTCTGATGTTCCACTTCAGTACCAAGAAAATACTGCAACCTAAAGCGAGGAAGTCAATATCACCAGAGAAAAATTGCTGTTTTTAAAATATTACCCCATCCATGCCTGTCACACTGAGCCTCCGCCCCTGGGCCTTTCTATAGGTACCAGGGGTTGGTGCTGAAGTAAGTACAGTAGAACTTCAGAGTTACGAACACCTCGGGAATGGAGGTTGTGTGTAACTCTGAAAAGTGCATAAGTCTGAACAAAGTGTTACGGTTGTTCTTTCAAAAGTTTACAGCTGAACATTGACTTAACACAGCTTTGAAACTTTACTATGAAGAAGAAAAATGCTGCTTTCCCTTTATTTGTTTAGTAGTTTACGTTTAACACGATACTGTACTGTATTTGCTTTTTTGTTGTTGTTGCCTCTGTTGCTGCCTGATTGTGTAATTCTGATCCCAAATGAGGTGTGTGGTTGACAGGTCAATTTGTAACTCTGGTGTTTGTAACTCTGAGGTTCTATTGTACCATCTTCTTTCACCTGAGACTGATGGTATTTGCTCTGACAAAGAGGTAAAGCATGGTGACTGCGTCCGTTCCCAGAGAGATGGCTACATTTCAGTGGAGAGTAATGCTACAGTTAAGTGACCCTAACCCTTTCTGAACTGGTCTCTAAGGCAAACTACCCCCTCCTCATTTAGCCCTCCGGAAGTCCTGCTTCTTCCATGACCTTGACAGGAAACTAGTTAAGTCATCTACCTATCTATGTCACTTATTTATCATATGAGTGAACTGTTTACATGTAGAAGGAGGGAGTAAGGACTCTGAGGCTGAAGCTGGGGATTGGAGAAGGAGGAGAGATGGTTGCATGTTGGAAGATGCGTGAAAGGGGATGAATGTAGGGTGTTTTTTTTTTTTAAAAAGATCAAACACGTAATTAACAAGCTATACAATTGTTATTACTTGGATTGTCCGGCTTGTGTATATCCCTTCCCCACCTTTCATTTGTCTTTGTCTTCTCACTTTGTATATTCATGGGGGCAGGGACTGTGACTTCCTCTAACTGCTATTGAATTAATATGTTCATTAGCGCTGGTTGCCTTTTCTTCACTGAACTGTCTTTTGACAAGCAATGATTTTTCAACCAAAACATTTTGGTTAAAATGTTCTGGTTTTTCAAGAAAAGGCCAAACCAAAAGATGTTTCAGATTTCAGTTTTTCTTTGAAAAACCAAGGAGTTTTGCTGAAAATTTTGAAGGAAAAAAAAATCCAAAACTTCTTGTGAAAAAGAATTGGTGGGTTTTGACCAAATCTAAACTTAGTATTTTATGTGTGTGATTATAATGCATGTATTCTGTAAAGTAGATCTGTAGAGAGACACACACACACACACACATAGAATTTATAGTGTGTTCTGGGTGCCTTCAGAATACACACAAGCTATTGTTTTTCACTATTAGGAAACCTCTCTTCTCTGCCAGCACTGAAGCATATTGGCACTGCAAACCATTCCACCTTAACGTGCTGTCTGAGACAAAAGGGATAGCTGAACAATGGCTCAGGAGAAGCAAGTCTGAAGGCGCTTTTGCCTGCCAAAAAAGATAAAGTGCGTTGTAGCAGGTGCATAGGAAATCTATTATGATTCCTCCTGGGGGTAAGAGTAAGTACAAATCTATGTGAGGGAGAGATGCTGTGTGCTTTGAGCCAGAGAAGTGGGCGAGAGGCCAAAGGAGCATACCTCTCTGCCGTGACCTGTCTGTAATACCCTATCAATAAGCGTTAAGGCAAGATGGCTGAGAGACTTGCTTAGCCTGGATCTGACTCTGGGGAATCTGAGCAGCAGATGGTGTAAATCTGTGTCACTCCGTTAACTTCAGCAGAGTTATGCCAATTTACATCATCTGAGGATCTGGCCCTGTGTATATATGAAGCATAATGGAAATAAAGTGCACAATAAAGAGGTATTCTGTTTCTCTGATCATGGATATGAAAAGGCCAGGCTTGACCTTCTGGACTAAATGCTAGAGTGACTGTGGGCTGAAATGCAGAGATATTTTCTATTTTGCCTAGGGCAGCAAAAACCGTAGAGCTGTTTCATGAATATAAGTAAATTGACTGGGCTCCAGATATTATGCTTTAGTGCCTGCAAATTCCATTTGGTAGGGCACAGTGCTGAACTGGGTACATTTATCTTACAGGTCTTAGGGTTGCTATTTAGAAGGTATTAGTGGTAAATAAGCACAGGTCTTGTGCTTTTCAGCTGCTTAGGAAGGATGCAAATTGGGGGAAAAGAAAAGATGATGTGTTTTTTATACCTGAACTAATGTGAGATTATTTTTGTATCCTTTCAGCTATAGGATGTGGGATAGATACAGAGAAATAGTGACACGGGAGTCAGGAGGTCTCTCCGAGCAGGGTCAGTTTGTCTCTCTGTTGAGGTATCCTCACCAACCCAGCATCTGGTTAGATGTAGGTATGTCATCAATGTATGGGGTCATCTTCCAAACATGTGCAAAGGGAGAGAAGTAACCCTTTGTTTCCTGGTAGTTAAGAGGAAGGCTCCTGAAGATGGAAATCCAGAGTTTAGTGGAGCTACCACTTATTTTGAAAATGTAACATTGGACTATTAGCTACTACAAAAAGCATTTTAAAAGGTTTGGAGGTTGCCTACTTCCATCCCACAGGGCAATGTCTCATCAGCCCTGAACATATTTCAAGACAGCTGTAAAATCTTAGAAGCTCATGAATATCCCCATCAAAATAGGGAGTATTTGTCCATAGAGCCATAGGCGCTCATGGAGGTGGTACACAGCCAGTCAAAATACAACCCCTACCCTGAAGAGCTGACAATCTAAACTGATCATGAGAAGACATGACACTGTGAAGGGGCTGGCTGGAGGGAGGTAGGAGTGTGTAGAGGAAGGTTATACGGCTGGGTGGATGCAGGGCAACCCTACTGTCTGAGTAAATCAACTACAGGAGTAGCCTTTTATAGCTTACACTCCCGTAAAATATATTCATCACAATCCTCCTGCACCTGTTGTCTGCAGGGGCACCCATCACTTGAGTATCTGAGGACCCAACCCAACAAGTGCTCAAGTGCTTATAAGCTGTAACTGCTTGGTGTTCTGTCACAACCTTTCTTGTTCTGCTTTTCTGAAATAGCCAAAGTAGAGTGAGGACGCAGGCCAGCTAAGACTGGACTGCCAGCTGCTGGGGTCTGGATAAACAACCTTTGGACACAAGCCTGGGGCCTTACCTATGCCTGTGTTTAAGGACAATTATTCTATTAGTTGTTTTTACCACCACTTGTTTATAGGCCACTATGAGATCCCTGACCTGAAGAGTTTACACGAGTTTCAAGGACTGCAGGGTTCTTAGGCTCTAGCAGCTCTCGGCACAGAAGCTGAACTCTGAGAGAGGACGCAAATCCTGGGATCCGACTGGTTCCCAGCTCTTATTTCAGCCAAGCACAAACACAGAATATTCGTCTATGCAACGAGGTTCCTCCTGCTAAGGACTGTTTGCTGCACTACCTGCCCCTCCGGCCTGACTCTGATCTCACAGTAACACAGCGCTGAGTGCCTCCTGCCACCTGACTCCCAGTTTGCCTTCTGGCTTGTCTTGGGCCCTGACCTCCTGGTATCTGACTTTAGCCTGACTCCCAACTCCTGCTCTGACCACTAGGTCATACTGCCCACCTCCCAGTTGTGACAACAGGCTAAAGACAACCAAGATGGGGTGCAGAGGGAAGCCCACCGGAGCGAATGACTAGAATTTTGACAGTTTGTTTTGTCATCTATTAATATTGACATGCTTCTCATGGACATCACTGGAGATGTGAGGCTTAAAAATGGATCTGAATGGCGAGGGAGTTAGGGGTCTTGGTGCCCTGTGTAAGTGGGGGAATGGTCCCGCTATTGTGGGGAACGTTTTTTTTATTTCTATACTCCCTGGTGGAGTCGGACAGTGAAAGAATCTGAGTCCACACCTCTTCCATGCTCCTGTCCAGCAGAGCCCTCGTAACCCTGATTGAGGCTGGGCCCAGGATTCCTGGGAGCTTAACCCCAGTCTTGTCAAGGGTCATTTAGGTCAGGGACTAGGGAGTACCAACTTTAGGGTACTCTCTCCTCACTGGCCACTTCCCTGACCCAGTGATCACTA
>NW_027133763.1:0-1246 GCF_026122565.2 Emydura macquarii macquarii | reverse complement strand
GTGCGACAGGCCCTGTGCCAGCCGGGCAGGAGGGGCTGATCACATTTCCTGGGGCATGTCCTCCCCCTGGTTAACCTCAGCTGCAGTTTCGGTTCTGTGCAGTGGCACCAGCCCCGCAGTGTTTCTGGAGGCAGGTAGCTGGGAAGAATTGCAACAAACAACAAACTCTTTTTGCAGCCTGTTCACCACGAGAAAGGAGGCGAAATCCAGCCCAATGCCAGTGCTCTGCAGGCCTGAGTCAAGCCAACCCTACCCTCCCCCCACTCCAAGAGGCTTGGCTTCAAAACCCTGAGATCTTGAACAATGATAAACTGGGGTCTTTCATTCTCCTGCGTTTACAACCTTTTGTGATGGGGTTTGCAACCAGGGGGGCTAGAACCCTCCGTTGGTGCAATGAAAGCTGAGAGTGTCACATAATCCCAGGGCTCCCAACGCTGGGGCTGTAAGAAAAACACCAAACAAACATCGTGAGTTCAGGATGAAAGCAGCAGCGTTTGCAGCACCGACTCCAGCAGCTTGTGAGTGATCTGCTCGGTTCTAACCGCACGGGCCCAGACGACAAATTCCAGTGCAAGCGACTAGACGGGGTTCCCGCCAGTCTCCATTCAACTGTTCGGGGCCATCGGTGGATGCGAGTAAGGCTCTGACGGCGTAAAGGGGCTGGGAATTACAACGACACCTGCCTGGAGGCACAAACCATCCCTCCTGGACTAGTCCTGCCCTTTCATCACTCCCATTGCTAGGGGGCTTCGTTCCCCTCTGGTTTCCTACATAGGCCAGAGCCCTGCTGTGCCTGCTGCAGAGTCGGCCCAATCCTGCAGGGTGCCCAGCGCCGGGCTCCAGTGACCTGCAAGCTGAGCGGGAAGCGAGACGTAGCTGGGACCAGACAGGGTGAGCGGACATCGCCACCCGCCCTGACAGCTGCCCAGGATGCCTGCTCTGCGAAGGAACGCTGCCTGGCTGGCCTCGACCACGCCTGTCCCCCCCATCTGGCTCGGGTCGCGCTGCACGCGTCAGGGAGGCCTGGCCAATGCTCTTGCCCTTCGTCAGGCCAGACACGCTTGACGCTTGACACTGAAGCTGTCCGTGCCCTGGAATAGCCCGAAGGGCCCCTCAGCCCCCGAGTTCCTGCAGCTATTGAGTTCAAGGCCCAGCCTGGCCCCCAGCAGAGCACAGACAGGGGCCCCTCTGCCAGCAATCCCTGCACGCAGCCCCCATCCTGCGTGCAGGTTACAGCACCTGCCCC
>NW_027133762.1:0-125233 GCF_026122565.2 Emydura macquarii macquarii | reverse complement strand
CATGCTATGTGACTGTACAGTGCACAGTCAATAGAGTCTTTATCACAGCTGGAGGGCTATTTGCAATACAATAATATGATAATAATAATAATGAATTAAAATATGAAATAAGAAAAAGCTGCTGTTATGTGCTGTGCTCCTTGTTTTCTAGACAGCCCAGGACTGCCTTCTCTGTTTCAGTTGTCAAATCATTGTAATTCTGGTCAAAGCCAACACAGATCATCCAGAGCTACCCAGAATTATTCTCTATGTTTAAATGGAAAAGACATTTCTAAAGCAGGGCAAATGTGATGGAGATTTTCACTAACTACAGGGGATTTTTTTTTTTTTTTTGCCTTGTTCCAAAGGACACCTGGACATGCCCAAACTGGTCCTAATCTTCAGCATTCTCCTTGCTGTTGCAACTGTTTCCCTTGTCATCCTCATCCCGTTCCTCCTTTATTATCGTTGTTGCTCAGGTATGAAAATCTTACTTCTACTTTTCCAAACTAAGCCATATTTATAAAGCAGATTTACTAATACAAAAACGTAGCCTTGCAGTCCTCATTGAGACTGACAGAAAGGAGAATTTTCCCTGAGTCAGGACTGCAGCGTTTGCCCTGTAAACTTCTGCCAAGGCAAGCTGGGTAACTATCCATTTCACACAATTTATGTCCTCTCAAGAGGGCCCAGCTAGGCACACACTTATTTTCTTTGTCTTCACGTTGCCTTTTCTTATATTGAGACAGAAGAGATTACGGAGAACAGATACAGACCCGTCTCCTTAGAATCTGTCCTTTACCAAATTCCCTTTCCTCCCCAGTGAATTCCTTTGGATAATATTGAGTTCCTGTGTAAAAAAAAAAACAACTAACCTGCCTCATACTACCAAATGAGTGCAAGATTTAGGTTCCAGGGTTTTAAGTAGTTTTAAGTAACTGCTGAACTATTTGTAGTGTTCATATGCTCTCTCTAACTTTGCTTTTAGAATACAGAAAATGGGATCTTGCAAAAGGTAATACATAGGACAGATTGATGTCAATTTATGGCAAGTGTTTATATTCCTTATAACAAATGTAACATATTGGAGTGCATGTCAATAGTACATGTTTTCATATATAATCAATACTGTTCTCTTCATGCCTTCTATATACAGGGGACTGGAACTGGGAGGTTAACGAGGGGAAAGTATTGAGAGCTGGGGCGGGAGGAGAGACAAATTGGATGCGGAGCTGGGGAGACAGAGCCTGGGAATAGCTGGGCAAGTAGACTGGGACTGGGAACCAATAGGGGAAGGGGAGACAATTCTGATGGGGAGGTAGGCTGTGATGGAGAAGCGCAATTGTTGGATCTAGAGGATCCAGCCCTGCTGATGACTCAAGTGGGTTGATATATGATGCCACCTGATGGAATTTCTGGGTTTTATTTTTATTTAAAAAAAAACAAACAAACAAACTAGGAAAGTACACACACAAAACCAACATTAAAAGAACAATAATTTTGCAAAATCGAGCACTCAATAGCTAGGAAATGAGAGAATTAAGTTTGCCAGGGTAACCTTAATTTGGTCTTCTTGTGCATATGAATTATGATCCAGTCTTTAAAAGATCATATTTTTTTCTACTGGACCCCTGCCTTGTTCATTGCAGAGGGCTCAATGATTCAGGGCTGTGTCGAGAGTAACGCTGTTGTCTGTAGGTCCCATGCCTCATTTGCTGCAGAAGTTGGAGGGCACCAGTGAACAAGACAGGAAGGGAAAGGATGGTCTCCTGGTTAAAGCAGTTGAATATTGCCCAGGTTAATTGTCACAGAGCTCCTGTGTCATGCTGGGCATGCCACCTTTGCACCTGCCCTGTGGGCTGCACCCCAGACCCAAGATATACACAGGAGTAGCTCAAGTGCACATCGTGAAAGGGACTCAGCACATTTTGGATGCAGGAAACCACACAGCAGCTCCCTTATTAATCCAGGGTTAGGTTCTGCTGAGCTCCTGTCTTGCTCTTCACCCAACACTGCACCTGACCTTGGAAATTTTCTAGCATAAAGGCAAACTTTGCACCTAAAACAAGTGCTTGTTATTGTAAATGTCACCGATCATGTGTGTTCCCCCTCATGGTCCAACAAGGGCACCCGCTCTAGGCTCCCAGCTCCCCAGCTGTCACCTCTCTTGAGCGGAGACCCACATCTCTTCCTCCTGATTGGGTTTTTTTCTGGCTGCACAGCCCCTGTTCATATCATGATTTTTCCCAGCAAGACAGACTGCCTGAACAGGTCTGCCTGCTCTCTCTTCAAAGGCTAATAATAGCATAATTGCCACAGTTAACTTATCACCGAGCTCTTTCTAAGCAAGCACATTTATTCTTAAAGTGAAAGCACTACAGAGAAAACATGAAAACAATAAAAGAGCCTGCACACATGCTGACAAACACACCAGAGATTACCCCAATTCCAATAAGGTCTGTGGTAGGTGAACAGTCCTTCAAATCCCACCCAATGGGTTTTTCTGAGCTCACACATTTATAACAGCTGTTAGCTCAGAACAAACCCCCAAGAATTTGAGACACGCCTTTATCCCGCTTTGGGCCTTTGATCTGGTAATAGGTAATCAGCCAGACAATGGGTTTCTCCTCAAGGCATAGCTTCAAAAGGATGGGTCTGGAGGTGAGTAATCTGCATTCCTCATCTTGTAAGTATTTCTTAGGAAACCCACTTAACTGAAAGTTCAGTTTCGTCTGGGCCACTCTTTTAATAGAGTCCTTTGAAGCTCACAACACTTCCAAGGGCTTATATTAGTCCTGTCTCTCCTTTAAAGAAGTTCCAGACCATCCCACAATAATACGGGCACATTTGCATTTTTAATACAATGAACTAAAACACTGGAATTTAATTCAATAAGGTTTAACGGAACTCAGAGCAGGTCTACCGTAGGAAATTAGGTGGTAAAGCTATGTCACTCAGCAGTGTGCAAAATCCACACCCCTGAGTGATAGTTTAACAGGCCTAACCCCTGGTGTAGACGGTGCTATCTTAATATATGCGCTTCTCCACCTCCATGACAGGCCATAGCTATGATGACGGAAGTACCTACACCAATGGGAGAAACTCTCCTATCAGCGTAGATAGAGTTTTCACTGAAGTGCTAGAGTGTTTTCAGTGTAAACTTGCCATCAGTGTGGTTTCTACAGGAAATTATCATATCTGCCACTGTCCTCCATAGCTATAAAACAAGGTAGTACTGCTAATATAAGTATAGCAACACCAGTTCACGTCAGCTGAAATGTTGGTCCATATATCATTGCGAAAGAATATTTCTGGGGACAATATCAAAGTGCTGCAATAAATGTTTGATATGGATTGTCAGTGCTCATTACACATTCTCACTTTCTCTGTGTTTTGTTTTATTTCAAGGGAAATGCGACAGCGGAGAGGAAGGTAGAGATCATGACACTATATTTCAATAGTTTGTTCTTTAAAATAGATATGTGAACAGCTAAGAAACGGACACATTCTGCTTTTCACGTAGCATTATGGAGAGACCATTATGTTTTCCTTATATGTCAGCAAAGCCAGTTCAAAACATTTAGTTGCTCATCAGTTTAAAACAGGGTGGTGTTGTTCATAGTATAGAGCATTTTTTAATAGAGACATTGTGTGATGGACACATTCCCTCTGTCGTCCATGATCACACAGACCCAGCCTCCCTTCTCACTGAGGACTGCACAAGCACTGCTTTCCCCACTCCCTACAAACAACTGCATAACAGCCCTGGTTGTTTGGTTTTGGTTGGGTTTATTGGAGTTTTTTGGTGGGAGGGATGGGACAACCCACTGTGTGCTTCTGTTCTTCATTACATTTCTACTGACATATATTCCTCTCTCCAGGGCGATTTCTTTTATATAAGCATCAAAATATATATTTTTTTCGTTTTACAGTGTAGTGAACATTTAATGTATCACTGTTTTTTGAAATGGTGCTTTTTTAACTCAAAAATGGCTTGATTTTAGAAACTGAAACTTCTCACACAGTTTTTAAAATGAATTTGGTGCCCATCGTCTTGCGACGTAAGCGCCAGCATTAGCCACCATGAGCCAAATTTTATTCGGCCAAGACAGAATTGACTCAACTGAAAAATGGCCAAGAATTTTGAAAAATAAATGGCTTCTTCTTCCATGGCACCCTAAATCCAGCCAAGCATAGGACCTGGCAGACCACTGGAGCTGAGGACCCTCTACTGATAGTCTTCTGACTAGAGATGGTCAGAATTTTTTCATCAAAATGATTTTGTGATGAAAAATGACATTTCCTGCCAAATTCAGACTCACAGTTCCCGTTTTAGATTCAGCTGCACTCCACAGAACCCTGACTTGGCTGCCCCCTAATCCTGTAGACACCTAAAGTCACGCAGCACCTAAATTTTCTAAAGTTCTCTCAGCACTGATGTTTCCATCAATGGACATGTGCATAACTGTCTCACATGAGGTGTTCAGATGATTGTCTCCCATCTGAGTCCCAGCACCAGACTTTTTTTTTCAAAGACGAACATCAGTACTAAGGGATAAGGCCTACAGTACCTATCTATTAGCATTTACTTCTCTAAAGTGCATACAAAAGGAAAAGCGGTGAACGTGTCCCTGTTCTTCATGACCTGCACTAGTTGGACTCACAGTAACGACTCATTGGGATTTGTAATGAAGAAACTCTGCGCTTTTTTTTTTTTTTCCTTCTTTGCAGATAAAGCACTGCACAGCTTATCTGACTCTGGAAGTCTCTCAGGAAGGAAAATGCCTGAAAGAGAGGAGAATCTTTAAGACGCTTTAAGACGCTTCATAGAAATGCTCTCATGCTTGAGCATGGCATGGAGGGGATAGAGAGATTGCAATGTCTTTAGCTTATTGTTCCCTCTTGTTTCCAACTTTCCCGTTTGCCAAGGTAAAGCCGCTCATCCCAGATTAGATGAAGAGTGGGCACATTTCTGACAGGATCAGATTTCTTAGGGGTGAATAGCTCTACACTGAAAAGTTATACTGGGATAGCTTCGTCTTTCAGGGGGTGTGAAAAATCCACACACCTGAGTGTCGTAGTTAAGCCAACCTAACCCCTGATGTGGACAGCGCTAGGTCAGTGGAAGGATTCTTCTGTCGACCTCACTACCATCTCTCAAGGAGGTGGATTAACCACAATGACAGGAATACCTCAGCAGCGGTGCTGCTGTAGCATTTTAAATATAAACATAGCCTTAGACACTGCCTGCTGGCTGTTTGTGGATATGTCTGTTTAAGCACAGCTATTTCCCCAATGACCTTTGCCTCTGAAAACTCCTCCCCCAATATGTTCATATCAATAACACGTATATTACCAGGATGCTGCTTCCTGTTGGGTTTTTTTTTTTTTAAATAACTCTAAAAAAAACTTCATCAAAGTCTTTTTTATTGGCCTGATATTTGGCCTGCATGTGCCCCAGTGTAGCCTCCTCTAGAGAAGCAGTGCTATCAGAACCTTCACCACCTGTACTCGGTGAGATCTTCACCCGCCGCTGTGAAATGGCTCGGAGATCACCTTAATGGGAGAGTTTTGCCCATTTCCAGCCTTCCCTCACCTCCCCGGGGCTTTCTTGCCTTCTGGGGAAGCAGCCGTGGTTGTGGATGGTCCCTCACAAAGACACTTGCAAGGAGCCAAAATCTTTCATAGTTCCATTGACGTCAGTGGAGTTAAACCTCATTTACACCCTGTGTGAGGAGAGAATCTGGCTCAGTGTATTGTTGCCCCTTTGGCTCCAGCAGCTTAGCCAATATTCAAATCTATAGGATCTGTTCCAGTTAGGCCTGCAGTCATGGCATTCCTCCTCAGCTCTTAAAGTCATAGCTCGCAATTCCAACATAAACCTCACTACACGGACGTGGCAGAATTCCATTTTTATTTTTTATAATGTTTACAGATAATATCGATGGATCTTTTTAAGCATTTTTTAAAAAATGGATGTAACTGAAATCACTAAATTCTATAACGGTGAGATGTTTGGGGCCAGGACTGTTTCTTATTGTGTATTTGTGCAATGCACAGCACACTGGGGTGCTGGCCTGCATGGGAATTTTAAGTGCTTCAACAGTAATAATAACAATAATAATAAACAATGAATAGCACAAAAAATGTCGCATATGAATTACCGTGTCATATTAACTCTCTCTCAGTCATGTATTGTAACTCCACACTATCACTGTGAAACACTAATCAGCTGGCAAAGAATAATGTGTGCCTGCTTTTTCTTGCAAGAGTTAGTAATAAAATCAATAATGCTCTGATCAATTAATTTGTCTTTGTTCATCACTTTTTGGAGGGGTCATCACAGCCTGAAATATTTGCAAAGAGGGTCCCAGCAAAAAAAGTTTGAGAACCCCTGCCTAGCTGAACAAGTTCTTCAGTTCCTTGGTATTTATGGATGAACATATTTTAAGGCCAGAAGACCATAATGATCATCTAAACTCCTCAATTACACAGGCCCTAGAATTTCACCCATTGATTCCTGTATCGAGCCCAAGACCGTGAAGTTAAACTAGATCCCATAGCAGTCCAATCCTGCTTTAAAGACTCCAGATGATGGGGAATTTACCATGTCCCCAGGGAAGTTGTTTCAATGATTAATTACTCTTTTTTTTTTAATTTGCACTTCATTTCCCATTTTAATTTTTCTAACTTCAATCTCTAGCCATTGGATCTTGTTCTGCTTTTATCTGCTAAATGAAAGGGCCCCCAATACCAAATATCTTCTCCATGTGTAGGTATTTACAGACTACAGTTAAGATCAGTCCATGTCTTTCTTGTTTGTTTTGATCATCAGTGAAATCATTAACAATGATGACATAAAAAAATGACTGCCATTAGGATTCAGAGTTAACACCACATTGACATGAATGGGGACAGTTTGCCTCATCAAATCTCATTTCAGGCTGTCCACATACATCGCTGCATCTGTTACACTCAGTTCACAATTTGAATTGTGTTGTCAGTTGGCCTGCATGAGTGTCCTGTCCATATCCTGTCCCAGTCCTGCACAGATAGTTGGTTCAGCAGACCATGATAACGCTACCCAGAAAGAGCAGAGGCTCAGTTCAATGGCAAAAAGGATCAACTAGTTTTATTGTCCACAAAGCACTTTAGCAGAGTTCCATACACTGTATGTATGCTCGTAACAGTGTTCCAGCACGTTCAATGTAAAGTCGTTCCCCAAGCCAGTATAAAGAATCAAGGGATGGTACCTCAATATTTATGAGGTGAAACAAACAACTTACATACCACCTAACATGCTTCATTACATCTGTTTGTTACCTCCCTTTGTACCTTGTTCCTGACATCTTGGGAAAAACATCCCTATTCTATCAAACCATCTTATCTTGTGCTAGGTTGAGTTGTATCTGTGCTAGCGTCCTGGAATGTATTTAAATCAGTATCTAATGCCTAGTACTTCTTAAGAGTGCCTGTATTTAGCAATGCTAGCAGTATTTTTGCCAACTTCACGTACCGGACAGTGAATTTGTAAGCAAGCGTCTGCTCTGTGACTTTTGACTCATAGCACGGCCTGGCTTTGCTGACTGTGATTCAGGCCTCACGTCTTGCACCAGGCCCCGTGTTCCAGGCTCTCTCTCTCTACTACATTCCCCTGATTTTTGTCTTTTTATGAGGAGGATGTTTGCCCATCATCCCAGAAAAGCATCATGCATGGACTGAAGATAACCCAATGGGCAAAAATTTGTTATATGGCCACCTTATGTTACCATCCATATATTTCATGTCATATCTGTCCTTTGATCTTCACATTCCCTCATACGACTTGTGGACAGTTTCTTTCAGTCAGATGTTTTAGTCCCATATAGTGGGCCAGGAAATGTTAGGTCCAGGACGTTAGCTTAGAGTTGTTCTGAAATATTAGTCTGGCCATCCAACGTCTCAACAGATGAAAAAACCTCTGCTTAATAAAAGAGAATTATTTTTGTTTGCAATTGCATTATTTGTTGAGACAAAAATATATGGAGACATATTTATAACTGAGGCCTTTCTGAGCTTTGCAAAAAATAATTGGTTATTAATAATATTATGGTGATTATGCACCAATCATAATATTAAAATAGTGTGGTACCACTTATATTTTAAAAAAAAGGATAAAATTGACTTTTGTTGCAACAAAATTAAAGCAAAAAATGAGTCAGGCGACACAAGCAACATACAACACAAGATAACAGACAGGACATATAGGACAAACCTACAATTAAAGACAAATGGCAACAGAATTCAACTTATAACTATACAAGATAAGGCATTAAGAGCTTAGTTATTAAAGCAATGCATTTTAGAAAACAGACAGGTAAACAAAAGAGTTAAATATTTAAGTAAGCAAGTTATTGACTTTTTATTTAAAACTTTTAATAAGAATTGATAAAAATTCTTTTATCTGCCCATTTTCTTCTATTAATTTAGTTAATTTAGGGCAGTTTCCATTTCTTTATATAACTTTTATTTTAAAAATGCTCCTATATTGAAATAAGAAAATTGTTTCATATATTAATTAATGGCTAGGATTAGAAGAACATTTCTGTTGTTTCGCAACCACATTGTCAAGAAAGTTAGGAGTATTTCTAGCTGTTGCACTCCTGAAGGGTTAACATAATTAATTTACTGGGTTCATTTAAAGTAAAGATTTTACCTTGCTTTCTCTCTGTTGTTGTTTTGTCTTTTTCTGCAATGGAGGGTTCAGTAATAACTATAACTTTTAACTTTTATAACAAAGGGAGGGCAGAAGTGAAGAGAGGTGTGTGTAAGGGGGAGAGCAACCCAGAAAGGGAGAGAGACCTGAGCCAAAAGATTAATTATCTCTGTCGGGTCATTTATAGGTAGAGGCAGCAGCAGACAGTTTAGCAAACTGAGTGATGGTATAAAGGAAAATTTTACATGGTATGTAAAAATATTTTTAAAAGAATGTAACCCCCTTCTTTTTCTGGGTTACTTGGCAGCAGGCAACACTCACCGGTGTGCAAGGGCATCTAAGGTTGCTGACAACAAAGGAGATCCTGAGTATACCAGCGGTGATGTAGGATAGGTGGGAATCTGCTATCCACCCTCTGCTGCAGTCCCTTTGCTCCTAAAGGAACTCAAAATTGGCAGTGCCTCCACCTGGCTGGACCCTGCACATGCTCAATAGCGCGCCTTGGGAGCTTCCAGGATTAAACCTAGTCTAATAATTGTAATAATCTGTGACATGGGTCTAACTCAAAAATTGCAATTATGCAAACTAAACATCCAATATCCTTAAATTAGAGTTAACACACCTGTACTTAACCAATTAAGGACATATGACATAACAGACTGAAGTTAAACATCACTATTTTAAATCCACAGGGGCAGTTGAATAAATCAAGTAATAAATATAGTATACAGTAATAAATGAAACGTGTCTAACTGGCATTTACACTGCCACTATTTACCTCACCTCCAGAGTCTGCACTCCCCTAGAGTTCAGAGCCCTAACCCCTTGTTTGCATGGGCATGCTTGAAGATTGGAAGAAGTAGACAGCGCTCTGTGGGTTCAGTGCATCACTTCAGCCAAGGTGTCAAGCTGAATATTTGGAGTTGGCCCAACCAGATGTCAGCCGTCCTGGCCCTGCTGGAAAAGACTCTCTCTCTGCCTCTTTTCAGGCCCACTCAAAGTCTTTCTGCTGTGCCCCTTCCTTTACAAACCCTGACCCAAACAAAAAGGGGGGCGCATTCACACCACCTTCACTGCAGGCCCACATCAGTCAGCTCCAGGCTCGGTCCCTGCCCTGGCTTGGCCAATGCCACCAACCCCCGAAGCTCCCTGCTCCATCAAAAACTCCAGCCAGCCCTCAGCAGCAGCTTCGGGACCATAGCAGCAGCTTCCAGCCCTGGCCGCACTCCACCCCAAAACCAAAAATAGAGTCCACACATGGTAATTTTCTGAAAGAGGAAGAGTCTCTCTCCTTTTTCCCCAAGGCATCATGGGAGTTGTAGTCTCCCAAGATCTTCCCAGTTGTAAAACTCCCAGTTAAGTTCCAAGGCCCCTCAAGTACAGGGCGCCTACAAGAAGATTATATAATTAGCTCTGGATGAGGAGTGGGGCTGTGTGGTTTAAAGCAGGAGGCTGGGAACCACCCGTACCACTAGCATTTATCCTAGCTCTGAGAAGAGAGCAGGGGGGGGTGCTACCTGATCTTGCAAAACCTGAACTTCTCCCCCAGTGTCTGTTGCTTTTGTCTGCATGCCAAGTGGATTGCAGGAATGCCCTTCCCTGCTGCAGTTAACCATTTCTGAGCAACGCCATGCCTTAATGCATCGATTCTGGGTGCTAACTCACTCACGCTCGGCGTTTCAGTTTGAAATTCTTTTTAATCCTTTCCTTCAATCAAGTTACAGCTCCTGTCTCCCAGTATGCTCTGTGAACTCTTCCATTTTCTTCTTTATCTAATTTTCCAATCCACTGAAAACATTGTTTGCTACTTCTCCCTTCTGTACCTTTATTTCTCCCATTCTGACTGGCACGGGAATCTCTCCCTCATCATATAGTGATGGTTGCAGTGTGGTGGTCCCTGCCCATGGACTCCTTGGTGGCTCTTGGACTGATTCATTCCCAACATCCCCATTTTAACACTCGCTCCAATCATTCCATGTTCCATGTTTTTTAATTTTGCTTGGGCCACCTTTTTCCATTTATGCCCCCATTCTTCAGGCAGGATATCAGTACCTGAAATCTGTTGTTGCCCAATAAGATTTCTAATGGGGCACTGTGCCCGACTGTTTTTCAGATTCTCTACAACTGTTTCCAATTTTCTATTCGGTTCCTGTGCTTTCTAGTGCTCTGTTGCATCTATTGCTTCTTCTAATTGTTTTCTTTCTTCTGTTACTTGTCCTGCCAATTTCATGGCGTATTGTCTAAGTGTGGGTGACCAGATGACTTGATTTTATATGGACAGTCCCGATATTCAGGGTTTTGTCTTATATAGGCACCTATTACCTCCCATCCCCTGTCCCAGTTTTTCACGCTTGCAATCTGGTCACCTTATGTCTTAGCCACCTCACTATCATGGCCATTAATTGCAATATTCTACATTTCTTACTCTTATTATTACTTTTTAAAGCCCCGGCCTTTGCCATTGGTTTTCATAATCCAGTCCATGTTTGCCCACTGTTCTTTTGGAACTCATTTGGATCACCTTTGCTGGCTACCTAGTGTCTCCATACCTCATCAAACTCAGTGGAGATATACCGGGAGAGGAGGGGGGATTACTGCCTTCTAATTTGTTAATCTGTTTTTTGATAGAGGTAGGGTGAATTTCAGTTCCCTTCAGAATTGCCCAGCCTGGTATTTCCTTGTCTGTATCTAACCTCCACTATAGGGGTTGTTTTAATGTGGTTTGTTAAATGTATGTTTGTTACCGACACAAAATGCCTTCTCATCCAAGCACTGCTGTAGCTTTAAGGTTATGGGCCACCTTTCCTGGAAAAGGAAAGGACTTAAACAGGTAGAAAGTGAGGGTTAATATTTAACATACACTTGTTGCTTTCACTTTCCTTGGTCAGAGTTCAGTCCCTTTGTTCAGTATATTCAAAGTGTGTGATCTGTTCCCACAGGCACACTCTCAAATCCCATTTTAATCCCTTGGTTTTGTTAACACTGAAGACCCCGCACCTGGCAGTGAGGGATGGAAAACCTTCCCCATTGTGGTGGTCCAGTTTAATTTGCTGAAAAAGGTAGGCGCCTCTGCTTGAATTCCAAATCCAATGCGTGTGTTGATGGGTGGGGCTCCATTAACTTCAGGGAAGTTCTGACCATTTATGCCTGCAGAATCTATGTACCATCATGTGTTTATCTGTTGCTTCAGAATTAGTTAACAAGGAAGCCTTTATATCCCTCTTCGGCTAATTTTAAATTCAATATCAGTGCTTGGGAAGCACATTAAGGAGAACGGTGGCTGGAATCTGTAGCTGAGTTCATAGTGGGGAAAATGCTAGAAAAATCATGTTTCTTTGAAGAAATGTGTCATCTCTTCTTGACATTTTCCTTTTTTATTTGGTTTATTGAGTTGTCTGAGAGTTGACTAGCAGATAGAACAGGAGGCTATACAATAGGATGCAGGGGTTATATAGTCCACCTCTTCTGATGATTCATTGTTTGTCACATATTAACAGCTTTGGACTTTAAAATGGTGGATATATTTTGCTTCTGGTGACACTAAAGTGCTTGAAGTCCTCAGCTGGATGGTGTTCTATTAAATCAGAGTTTTTGTTGTTGTTTTCATTGTTGTTATTGTTGTATTATTATTATTTGTTTGTTTATTTATTTTATTATATACTGAACTTTGATTGTCTCTATAAAAGTGTGTTGTAATAATATAAAGAGGTCCAATATATATATATGCTTCTGTTCACCTAACTACCCTCACTCTGGGAGGTGAAGTTCCTACAGAGCTGGATAAACCTCTTCCATCAGTGTAGGCTGTATCGTGAGGTTATTCTGGCATAGCTACTATACCGTAGCTATACCACTATAATCCCTGTAGCACAGACATGACCTCAGAACAGTAGCCCAAGAGGAGGGTAAATGCTCAGGCTCACCTTTCTAGGTCTGCAGCCCTGGATTAGGTCTTTCCCGCAGCTAAAATTTGAGGGATTTGGGCAGACAGAGGAGTCTATGAAGAATTGTGTCTGGAGAAAGGCCTCTGAGAGAGACCAAGGCCCAAGACAGTTGCCAGTCAGGACAGGACAGCGGTGCCTGGACAGAGATTTCTGAAGAAGGCAGTGATCTGTGTGTGTTTGTTACCAGCTGTGTTCCAGGGAACAGGACCTGTGTTCATTTAGGAAATAAATAGTTTGTAGTAAGACAATCCTTGACTCCACACCACCACTGTAAATGATGAACTGTCCTGTCAGGCCTTGAATTTTGCTACATCTTGGTAATGTGGTAACACTATTTTTTAATTTAGCTTTAAAATAAAATAAAATAAAATAAAATAGATGCTATCTAAGTATCTGCACCATAAATTACACATAAAATCAGAGAGCCAAGGTGGGCAAGGTAATATTACGTATTGGACCAACTTCTGTCAGCGAGCGAGACGGTTTTTGAGTTTACACACAGCTCTTCTTCAGATCTGGAAAACTTACTCAGAGTGTCACAGCTAAATACAAAATGGAACAGATTGTTTAACGTAAGTAGTTACATATTTCAAGAGACTAAAATAAAATAAATAAAACAGGTGCCTTTCCAAGGATCTGGACATCCCTGCTATAAGTTACACATAAACAAATAAAATGACACAGCCAGCAGAACACAAAAATCCCATCCAAGGACTTTAATTCCCCTCGGAAACCCCTCTCTGCAACACCTTGCAGTGAAATGGACAGAAAGCTTTCACATATTATTTCAAATGGAAATAATATTGCTTTATTTGCAGAACTGTCAAGTTCACATCATATTTACAGAGGAGTTAGATAAAGACAGAAATACTTTTGCTGTAATGTTGCAATGCAATACGACTATTGCTTAGAATTCAGAATGACAACATATAAGAACCAAAAACAGAGAGAGAGAAAGCAGGCTACTCCCTAAAATAAGCAGGACAGCTCACCCCGCCTTACCCTAGGCTGGCTGCACACTGACTCTGATCCCACACTCCCCTACAGAGCCCCCTGCCTGTAAGCAGGACCAGGAAAACCATGGAGAACGTAAAGTCAGAGATCATAATTTTAACACAGTTTTCAATACATCACAAGAACCACATTGTATTTTGCTTTCTGCCTTTCTCTCCTGACTAGGGTGATGGTGAGGAGGATCATGTGCCTTTACAATGACTCCAGTTCAGTACACCCTCACTTTTCAGCAAAGCAGACACTGAATTTAAAAGGGATTTATGTGCGTACTTTGCTGAACTGAGGCTTATAACAGGCGCGCTCGCCTTTTTAGTATCTCATTATGTCGACTCTGATAAATCATTCTGCTTATGAGGAACGGCAATGGTTATCTGATACCTCTGCTATAAGGAGATAACTTCTCTTCTCACCTAGCTGTCTCCATTCCGAGCTCCCATAGGTATGTTTCAGATCCTACCCTGAGGGCCAAATTGGCATGTACCAGAACTATTTATTGTGAATAATAGTGTCTAGTGCTTTTCCGGTGGACTTTTTTTAATAAGAATTACATGTTATTTTCAAAGAGATATAAGAGAAAGAAGTAGGTTTTGGTTACCCCGAGCAATCCTGACAGCACCCTCTTTAGTGACATAGACAAGCTTGTGATTTTTCTTGGCTGTCTGCTCTAGAAGTACATTCAGACACCTCAGTGTGAGGCGACAGGGGAATGTTAGATGGGATCAGTATGTGCCACACCTTCTGTACTGTGTACTTAATACCCAAGGTGGGCATGTCAGAGCTGATAATAAAACAACTGAGATGTATTGAAACGGGTGCTGAGGCAATTGCTGCAGGCGCAGCAAAAAACATACTGGACATATCGAAATCCATGATGTCCAAATGTCTGCACTACAATCTATATCCCCACAACCCAAACCCAGCGTGGCCACACTGCAGCTCTGTTATTGCAGTGCAGAAGCACCCTAAGGCACAGCCCGTGGTAACAAAAATCCTAGAGACTCTGGTGGGTGCAAAGGGGCTGGAAAGATGCTGGATTTCCCTAGCTGAGCATTTCCTTTGAGTGGGAAAATAAATCCTCTGGCTTAGAACGTGTGCTGCTGGCTTGCATGCCACCCAGCCCCTGCCGTCCGTGGCGTAGGGGTATGTACTGCCATGGCCCAAGCATCACAGCGCTCCAGCTAATCTTAGTTGATGAAATGGCCCGTTGTGGCCACAGCTTGGAGCAGCCCCAGGGCTGGCATAGAACTGGTCCCAGAATTAGGGAGCTGCAACCAGTTCCTTTGTTCTCCCGACCGCCACGTCACCAAAGTACGTCCGGCTGGAACAGGCTGCAGCTAAGCGTGAGGCTATGATGCAGTTGCTGGCCATGTCTGCAGCTCAAGGGGACGTGCCTGTGCTAGCGTTAATCCCACTAGCTCAGGTCCCAGAGTGGTGAAGCCGCAGCACACAGGCTAACCCTGGCAGTAATTACCCTGGGTTCTGGGCTTGTTCGTATAGCCCGGACTGATGCTTGTGCTGTGCAGCTTCACTGCTCAAGGAGATTAAAGAGCTCACAGCCAACGATTGCAGCCAAGACAAACCCTGCATCTCTAGCCCTTTGTGCTTCAGAGAGAGCCAGGCCCTCCAGCAGCTCTGGAGAAGGGCAGGCGCTGTGCCACACTTGGAAAGCAGCGGTGCTGGAATCACTTGGCCTTACCCTCCCTGAGCACTAGGACTGTGATAGTGAGTGGTCTTTCCATCACAGCAAAGGTTCTCATATGATCTCCCCTCCCACTCACCCCCAGGCTGGCTGGACACAGTGACACCCTCCCATATTGTTCAGCTTCCCCTGCAACGTAGTGACACAGAAGAAGGAAGAGAAGGAACAGCCTCGTGTGTTCCAAGAGGGAATATTGAGAAATCAGGGGTCTGGTATTTTTGAGCCTCTGTGTCTATTTTGATTGTGGCTCTCATTTCAGATCAGCCCCCAAGACTCTTCTCACCGGAGGCATGGACCTCAAGGTACAGCTCTCCAGCTGCTTGTTCTGTGCCGTACTCCTAGCAGCGATTCCCTCGTCAGGTAAAAGCATTGTCAGTAAAACAACACAAAATCTCTGGGGAGAGACCCTCCACCTGCACGAAACCCCTGCTGGGTATCTGTGTTTCAGCAGAGATAAGGTTTTTGTTTGTGTTACTGTGATAGGAAGAGGTGATTCAGGAGGCATTGGGGATATGATCCTGGAAACCTCTGCGTGCTCTCAGCTCCTACAGAGCCAGGCATCTCACAGCAAGTTCTCAGCACCTTGCAATTTCAGAGCCTTTATTAGCCCTGGTTCCTTCAGTGAGAAGCTCAGTTCATCGTGGACCTGTGGTCAGTAAGAGGTGGAGCTGTGCTATTTGTCTACTCTGGGGATCTGCCCCAATTCTAGTCATCAGGGAAAGATGACCAATGCAAACCTGTAGTGTAGACAAGAAAAAAAAAACACAATTTGGCTTCGTTGAGCTTATCCCAGTTTTAAACTGGATAAGCTGCAGGAGTGGTAATTGCATCTTGCTCTGTCTACATCTAGAAGTTTGCACTGGTGCAGCTGGTGGCTGATGGCTGGAATCAGGACAAACAGGGTTGAAATTGTCATTTGAAACTTTTGTTTCAATAGAAAAATGTCTTTTTCCCAACAATGAATATTTTCTGAGAAAAATATATATTTCAGTTTTATGATATTTCAATAGACCTCCTCTCCCCTCAAAAAATCAGTTTGGGATTTTTTCCTCCTTTTTCTTTTTTGCCTTTCTCCATTCCCTCTCCTCTTTTCCAAATGTATTTAATATATATATATATTTAACATTTCTTGAAACACATCTTATCCTTTTTCAACAAGCTCCCATAGGCCAGCCCTAAGAACTCCCAGGCAGGCTATTGTTAATTATTAGGCATGTTTTATCTGTTATACAATGTCTTGTACACTGATGGTGCAATAACAAAACTGATTTCCATTCTTCTTCCTAGATTCCCATCTGTCAGCTCAGCAGGTATGATGGGGGCCAAGTGACGTCTTTCCACCACTTTCTATCTTGAGCCAGTTTCACGGCTTCATTTATCTTTAAATCTTTTTGTTTACCTACCCAATGCATACTCAGACTGCCTCTATTTCTAGTTCCTTGCACTCTGGCATGCATTGCCATGCATGGTCTCCTTTTCAGGTCCATTCCTGACATCATGGTTATCCTTCTTCAATCTTCTGTAACAGGGTTGTTTCTTGCCCTAGCCATTTTCATTTTTTACAGTCTTGAAACGTTCATTATCCCCCTCAGTAATTTCATTTTTGCAGTCAATATCTTCTGTTTGTCAGCTTTCCTCATACTCCAGTGTCCCAACTTGCACAGCAGTATAGGCATGACACTTGTCTCATATATGCTGAGTTTCTTTGTCGTTGAAATGTTTTTAGCCTTCCAGATATGGCAGTTTTCCAAATGCAGTAGCAGCTAGTCTGATCTTTCTTTTTATGTCATCTTCACAATTCCCATTCTCTGATACTACTCCTCATTACTGATACTAGTTTGTCCCATTTTTCTAGATCTTTATCTCTTCCTTTTGTCCTCCAATTGCCATATTTTTTTTTGTCATCTCTGTGCTGATGTTTTTCAGCTTTCATAGAATCATAAAGTTAGAAGGGCCCACAAGGGTCATCTGTTTAATCCCCTGCCAAGAAGCAGGATTTGTTATGTCTAAACCATCCAAGACACATGGCTATCCATCCTTCCCTAATCTACCTTGTCAGTGAGTCTTTGTAAATCTTCCTTGGACAATGCTATGAGGTCAATATCATCTGTGAAGCTACGATACTTAATAATAAGAACAATCTTAGATCTTTATTTCTAATGAACAGTAACAATATCAATCGATTATATATTTGCAGCATAGTTCTACTGTTATGTTTATGAAGATAGATTCCTGTCCCACCACTTGGAATAGCTATTAGAGATGCTACCAGTTTTATTCTGCACACACACTCAGGGTACGGTTGCACTGCACTCAGAGGACTGATTGCAGCTCAGGTCGGAATACCTGTGCTAGCTTGAATCTAGCTTGGTTAAAAATAGCATTGAAGACGCAGCAGCATGGATCCGGCGTGGGCTGGGAATGTGAGTATGTAGTCAGAGTTCTGGACAGTCTCAGACAGGTGTAACCCATGTCGCCATGTGTTCATTGCTCTTTCTAATCATGCTAGCTAGATTCAAGCTAGCACACACCTGGCTGCCCACGCTGCAATCACTCCTCCACTTGCATTGTAGACACACCCTCATTTACGTTTGATTCTTCCAGAGAATTTTGACATTATCTCATCCCCAACCGTCACTGGGATCGTGGGGCAGGACGTGGTTTTACCCTGCCAGATCTCCACCAGGACTCAGCCGGACAATATGGAAGTGCAGTGGAAGAAAATCATCCAGCCACATATAGAAATTGTCTATGAATATAGAGCCCTGACAGACCGGGATGTGCCAGGGCAGAAATACCAGGGCCGGACTGCGCTGTTGAAGGATGGATTCACCTCTGGGAATGTGTCTTTAAAGCTGAAGAACGTCGGACCGGCCGATGGCGGAACATACAGCTGCATTGTGAAGTCAAACGAGTGGAGCGCGGATGCTGCAACCGAGCTTAAAATTGCAGGTTGGTGATTTCCTTGGGCAGGGTCAGATTTGGCCTGTCCATTGGGCAGGTGTGCAGTGTGGAGAGGGCATGAGGAGCCTTGTCCCTCTGTGCAATCTGTACCAAGGCCAGGCAGAATTCCAGTCCCTGTCCCTCACGGTGCCCTCAGGTGCTGAGCGGGAGTCAGGCCCATAGCTCTGCCCTATAGGAACCAGTCACTAGAGCTGCCCAGCTATGCAAGGGGCTGCAAGCTGCATGTAGCAGCCTCTGTAAACCTAGATGCTCTGGGGTAGGACATTCCAGTGTTTCACCACCCTCCTAGGGAAAAAGTTTTTCCTAATATCCAACCTAGACCTCCCCCACTGCCACTTGAGACCATTGCTCCTTGTTCTGTCATCTGCCAACACTGAGAACAGCCTAGCTCCATCCTTCATGGAACCCCCTTTCAGGTAGTTGAAGGCCACTATCAAATCCCCTAAAACCTCTGTCCCCCCACCTCTCCAGGTCTCTGGCTGGTGTAACGGCTCTGTACTGGGTCAGCCATCAATATAAGGGCAGATGGGGGGGTGTCAGACACCTGGGCGGAACACAGTGCATTGTGGACATCCTCTGTTTACCAAGGCCCATGGGGACCAGCCGCTCTAATTTACACCAGAGGCCTGGGCAGGCCCTCCCTGGCCCCAGGACACTGAGGGAGTGAAGGTGGCTTAAAGTCCCTTCTCCCATTCTCTCCCCAAACACAGGGACTAGGGAACTGAGAGACAGGCTCAGCCCTCTAAGAGCCCAGTCTCTGCAGCTTGTCTACACATAAGTGTAGACACTCTACAGGGATGGGAGGGGTTCTTCCATCGCCCCATCACCCCGAGAGGCGGTGGCTAGGTCGACAAAAGAATTCTTCCATCACCTAGCGCCGTCTACACTGGGGTTAGGTCAGCTTAACTACATCACTCAGGGTTGTAGAGTATTCACATGCCTGAGAGACGTAGCTGGGTCCACATAACTTTTGAGTGTAGACCTAGCCTGAGTGTTGCCATTGTCATGTGGCATTTTAGAGGCCAGGCAGCCATACAACTTGCAATTTATAGCAGAGACGCTCCATGATCTGGCATACCCAGGAGAAGCAGGTGAAGAATTTCTTTGAACTCCAGTAAGAAAAACACAGAAATTGGGACTCAGTCCTGAGTTAAAAATAAATCCACAAAAAAGAGACAAGGCTGTTTCACTGAAGTTAGCCCCTTCCTAATCTCTCTTATCTCGTTTTAGCTGTTGCCTCAGTGGCCATCGATGTGGTAGGTCCCCAGGACCAGGGAATCAAACTAGCTTGCAGATCAACAGGGTGGTTCCCCAAACCTGAACTCCACTGGGCAACAAAGAATGGGCAAGATCTGCAGCCTGTGACCCAAACGGAGCAAGATCATGAACTTCTGTTCAATGTTCTGAGCCACGTCACAGTCCTGGGAGAGGAAACTGGGGAAATCAGCTGCGTAATCCGGAACAGCCTGCTGAAAACAGAGCAGAAATCTGTCATTCTCCTCTCAGGTGAGTATGTGCATCATTCTTTAACCTTGAAGCCTCTTCTCTGTCCAGAGGCATGTCCCATCAGGCTCTAGTGTCCGTCTTATTTATATAGGAACATGGTGGTACACAGTTTCCCACCTAACTCAAAACGATGCTGCCCTAATACTATTAGAAGGACCCCATCGTGTTAGGTATTGTACAAATAATTAACTAGACAGTCGCTGCCCCAGAGAGCTCACAGGGTAGGATTAGGACAAGAAGAAACATGGAAAATGCTGAGCTGGGAAGAAAAGGAAACCGGAAAAGAAACATGTTTTGCATGCAGCGTGGCCTAGTGAACAAAGCACTGGCCTGGGATTCAGGAGACTTGGGGGTCTGTTCCCAGCTCTGCTACTGGCCTGCTGGGTGACCTTGGGCAAGTCACTTCCCCTTTCTGTGCTTCAGTTCCCCTATTTGTAAAATGCGGATAATGATGCTTACCTCCTTTGAGATCCACCAATAAAATACACTATGTAAGAGCTAGAGATGATTATTACTAATAATCTCATCTCAGCTCACCACCTGTATCACCGTTCTGGTGACTTATTAGAATTTGGATAAATTAACCAGTTGTTTAGCAGCAATAGGAGATCACCTTCTAATTTTTATTCTTACAAGGCCTCTATCTCTAAATCTGACTCCCACTCACTTGTGTGCACTAACCAGCAATGGAGACCGGACAGCTTCAGACTCCAGACTGGTCTGAACTAGCACCCAGGCAAATGTCAGGAATCACTATATTGAGGTACAATTCCCCCAGTGTAGACGGTCAGAAAAAGGCCTATGAACCATGTCAGCGCTACATAAATCCAAGAAGTCTTGATCTGGCCACCTCCCCTAGGGTGAAAGTTACCTCTGAAGAATGCTCAGTGATCTTCATTGATCACGCAGGGCAGCGGTTGTAACTGCTTTTCTTGATCTTGGTATGTGATATCTAGAATCAGTGGGCCAAAACCTCAGATGGTGTAAATGGGAGTAATTCTACTGACTTCAGTAAAGCTATACTTATTACACTGGCTGAGGATCTGGCTCATTGACTTCAATGGAGCGAGACCGATTTACACCAGCTGGGAATCTGGTCCAGTGTCTGTATCATTGCCCACAATTGGTAAGGACCCAGGATTAGATTATGATGCCCTCGCTGACACTGAATAGTACATTAATCTGGAGTTAGTCCCATTGTTTTCAAAGAGTAAGACACAATTCAGTGCAAGTAAGGGCGTCAGAATCTGGTCTACAGGAAACAGGCAGTATAAGAGCAGGAGTGAATTTGGTATAACCAATCTGGCAGCTTTCCTGCTCAAGGGCCAGATTATCAGATGGTGTAAATCAATGTCAATTTACACCAATTCCGGATCTAGCTGATAGTCTGGACTGCAAAATCAGTCAACTCCTGTGCTTCACATATCCCTGGAGCTTGACTCATTGTTCCTAAACATGGAGAAGAGATGGTATGTTTCCAAGGTGACATTTTTCATTTATTGTTTTCAAAGGTGATATTTTCCCTCGTGTTTCTCCGTGGCTTGCTGCTTTCTGGGTGTTATTTACTTTAACCCTTCTTGCGATTGGTGTCTGTGCATTTTTGGGATATAAAGGTAAGTGTGCTATCTGCATGTTTAAAGTCCTTTCACAAAGGGAGAAATAATCATCCTAACATCAAACTAAAGTGAACTACAATGTTTATTGGTGCTCAGAAAGACTTCAGGTTTGTTTTTTATTGTTCGTTCATCTCTGATTAACATCGAATTCCAGAAAAAGATATTTTAAAAGTTGTCCGTTCTGGTATTTTGAATAGGAGTAGGGCGGTTATTTTACCTCTGTATTTGGCACTGTTGTGACTGCTGCTGGAATACTGTGTCCAGTTCTGGTGCTCTCAATTCAGGAAGGATGTTAATAAACTGGAGACAATGGGAGAAGTGCCATGAGAATGATTAAAGGACTAGAAAATATTCCATAGATTTTGCTCCTGGAGTCTATCAACCTGTTTAGTTTACCAAAGAGAAGGTTAAAGAATGACATGAACACACACTCTATAACCTACATGGGGAATAAATATTTAATAATGGGCTCTTCAAGCTAGCAGAGGAAGGTACAACAAAATTAAACAGCTGCATGTTTAAACTACACAAATTCAGACTAGAAATACAGCATATATCTTTTAAGTGAGGGTAGTTAGCCATTAGAACAATTTACCAGGAGTTGCAGTAAATTCTCCACCACTGGAAACTTTTAAATCAAGATTGGGTGTTTTTCTAAAAGATCTGTTCCAGTTCAAACAGGAATTTTTTCAAGGCAGTTCTAAGGCCTGTGTTATACAGGAAGTCAGACCGGATGATCACAGCAGTCCTTTCTGTCTTTGTAATCTATGAATTGAATTTCATACAGAAATAAAATGAGGGAGTAGCAGCACAATCTTGAAGCCTGATCCTGGAAAAACTATTGTGCATAGTGCTTATTGCCATGGGTGCTCCAACTGACTTCACTGGAAATTAATGAGATTACTCAGAGTAATAAGGACTACACTTGGACACACAGCTTTTCAGATTTTTTTATTTAATTATTTTCATCAAAATGTGGTCTTTTTTAAAGGATTATTTTAACAAAAACTTTTCAGTTTTTTCAGAACGTTCCAGTTTTCAGCCGACTCTTTAAATCATTAAAGCCAGCCTGTTTATTTTTCAAAATCTTTTTCCTATTTTTATTGACTATTTCTTTTTGTATTACTGATTTTGACTGATCACCATGACAACACACAGTACATTTTTTTTCAATATCTGAAAATATAATTTAAAATATATCTGCATCTAAAATCAAAACAATTTTGCTTAAAACAATTTTGACAGAAAATTTGGAAAATAAAACAATGGACTTTCATAAAACACAGAATTAAAAATGTTTTCAGATTTGCCAGAATGTTAGCAGTATTTTGTTTTGTTTTTCAGCCATCTCTAGTTGTTTGTAAGATCAGGTCTCTATGTACATTTGAAAATAAAGGAAATATTATTTTAATATAAATTCCACAATTTATGGGTATGAAAAATATCAGAAGAAAAGAGGCTGGTAAGAAGCAGTTCAACATCAATTCAAAATATTTCTATGCATATTGAAATGTTCAGTATCATTAGAGTATATCTCATTGAGACCTGTCAACAAAAGTCTCAAATTTTCATGAAGCATTTCATGTGTCTTGTCCCCACCCTTCTCAACTCTTCAGCTTTCTCTGTTTAAATTCTTCCTTTTGCCAGCCATGCATAGTGTGACAAATGTACACTGTATTTATCATATTTTCTACATGAACAACACAAGTACTTTGGTAAACATCTGTTCATTGGATCTCTCTGGCACCCCAACAATTTACTTAATCCACCAAAATCTTTGATTCTTAATCTTATAGCCAAGCAGAAGATGTCTAAGAAAAAATCATCAAAAGAAGAGACTTTATTCCTAAGAGGTAATGTATTTCTCTCTCTTAAGTTATCCTTGATAGGTTTATACTCAGTTCTGACATATCAGTTTTAACAGTAATTTTTCTTGCATGATGTTTATATATATATAACACTTGATCACCTACATTAATTTAAAGCATGCAATAAAGTTATTAAAAATTACAATTTAATTTTAATATCAATTTTCCTTATAAATTAAATCAAATTTATATTTCTTCCTGGGAAATCTGTCTCCATTGCTGCTTACATGTTATAAGGTAAGGCCTGTGCATCCTGACAGCTTCCTTTAAATGTCTTATGGCATCAAATAAATGTCACTAAAGCCAAACAACAGTGTTTCAGTCATTGCACTGATCTCAAGGTGCATGTGTAAAAATAAGCTTATCTCACACTCTTTCCATGATATTTCCTCCTCTTTCCATTTCCCCACCTATTTTCACCTCTTGCTTTGTTAAATCTATTTTAGGGGCAGGTCTGCAAAGCTTTACTTACCATGGTCCACCACTGCCACTATGAAATCAGGGAGGTGTGAGAATGCTCAGGATCCTTGAACAGTATGCCCAGACACACAAAGGGGAAGGATAACGAATCCCACCCCTGGGAAAGAGGACATTATAGTAGAATATTGGCCTCTTTGAGTTTGATGGGAGTTTTGCCACTGACCTCAATGAGCCAAGATGTCACCCACAGACAGTACATAATAATCGCTGCCTCCCCTGAAGCAGTGTGGTGTAGGTGTAATCTCAGAGAGATTAGTGGTGTAAATGGTAACTTTCCTATCAAATATAACCTCCAAGAACATTCTGTGAGGTGTTTGGCATCAACTGTGTATTACAAATCCTTACATTGCTGTGTAGTAATGTGTCATTCTCTCCAATGCAGACACTGAGAAGAAGGCCTTGGAATCAGGTACAGTAAAAATTATTTTCAAGAGTGAAAATTTCTGATATGGGTTTTCGCACTATGATAAAATAGAAATGGTGAATATCTGTATCACAGACATTGCAACATAGTGCAAGGGGCTCTGGGATACATACCAGGGGAGCCACGGCTGTAATTCTGGGTCTGCTGTTAACTCCCTATGTGACCTTACACAAGCCACTTATCCTTCCTGCCTCAGCTTCCCCATCTCTAAATAGGGTTAATAATATTAATCTACTTCCAAGAGTGTTGTGAGGATTTGTCTGTAAAGCTAGATGCGTGCAATTCCTTCCTATGCAGACAGCAAATGCAAGACCTACATGCCACTGAAAATAGGATTTAAGCAGAATGTAAGTGACTTAAGTGGTGCATATAGGCATCATATCGGCCCTCTACACTGGGTTGATTACACCCTAGATAAGTATAATTAGAGTTAGAAGCCACTTGCCGTTTGGAAGAGCAAAGAACAGCACCTGACAGGGGAGAATAAACCTCTAGCTCTGTTCTTTATTATTAATATTAGTGTGTTTTAACTGTCATCTCTTAAAAGCCCCTCCACAGTATCAGAAATTAATTGCAACTTAATCCACTTAGCCTGTCCTATCACAGACAGACAATTTCCTTTGGGAAATCAGTACTACAAATACATTGCACTTCAGTGGAGGGAAAAAGGAAACAAACAATTCCCTAAGTGAAAGGATTAGGCAGTGTTCAAACTTTTAAATGTAAACAGGTCCTGACCTGATGTACGTTAGAAAAAGTGTTGCCAGTACAGCAGTCTAATGGCTAGGTGTGTGATAATTTTTATCAGATTGCTGTTTGTGGAGATGCAGTTATATTGACAGAAAAAGGACTTTTGCCAGGATAGCTTATTTTCCTTGCTGAACCCACACTAAGCTATGTTTTTTGCCAGTATAACTAGGACTTTTGCTGGCATAACGATATTGTAAAAATATCACACCTCTACCTGATATTGCTATAGCAGCAAATCACTCTAGTGTTGATCTGGCCTGCATAAGACTACGTCTACACTAGAAATGCTACAGCAGCGGAGCGGGTTCTTCTATCGCTGTCATAAATCCACCTCTTGAAAAGGCAGCAGCTAGGTCAGTGGAAGAATTCTTCTGTCAACCTAGCACTGTCTTCACCGGCACCAGGGCTTAGGTCAGCTTAACTGTGTCTCCCAGGGGTGTGAATTTTTCACATACCTGAGTGACATAGCTGCGTTGACCTAACTCTTTGGTGTAGACCAGCTCTTAGATGTAAGAATTGATTGTTTACCAGTTTTATAGTGAACATTAGTTTTGCCTTTTTCTATCCACAGAATCACAGTGTGTGTATTTCTCAGGATGAACTGAAATTTCTGTTTGAAAATAATAGACTGTTAATTGAAGCTTTTTTTTTCTTTTTTCCTTTTACAGAGTGTGCGGACCTGCGGGAACGACTTGGTAGGGTTCGTTTTATGGTACAGAATAAATAAGCATCTGTAATTGTACAGTGTAGATTGAATTGAGCGATTTGGAAACACACAGGAATATAAAGGGGTTTTAGGGATATTATATTAAGCAGTGAGTAATATGTAGTATCGACAGACCTTAGAGATAAGCATGGGTGGCCGGCATAATAAGCCGGGCGAGGCTTAGCCTCCCCTGGTGCAGCTGCCACCGTACGCCTGGGCCGTGGTGGCATCACCTTTTCCCATCCCTGTCGCACCCCTTCCCCGAGGCCCAACACCTGTCGCTGCCTGGCTGCTCCTCTACTCTACTCCATCCTCCCTCTCAGAAGGACCCTGCTGCTCGCCATGAGCATCTCTCCTCTTCTCCCATTCCCCACATGCCTCCTCACCCCTGTCCCTGTGAGACCCCACCCCAGCTGCTACTCACCATGTCCCTCCCCCTTGACACCCACCTTCCGCCCACCCGTCACGCCCACTCTCCTCCATGCTCCATCCCTCACCCGCGGCTGCCCGCCACTTGCCAAGTCCCTCCAGTGGTGGAGAGGCCTGGGGTAGAGAGGGGGCGTGGCCTGGGGAAGAGCGGGGGTGGGGTGTGGGCAGGGCCACAGGTGGAAGAGGCGGGACAGGGAACTAGCCGTCCCCAGCCCCAGGGGTAGCTTCACCCACCACCCATGAAGATGAGTTGATTCAGTGTGCTTGCTAACAGTCTGTTGTCTCCCCCCTACATCCTTACTCTCAGGGTGTGAGCTAAAAACAAATGAAAAAGTTTAGGCGTGGTGACTGTAAATAATCCTAACATTAAAACGACAGAACTGAGTTTCTCCAGACTTGGTTTAGTGACTCCTCAGCAGCAAGCTCTGTTTAAAGATTATATTCACTGTTGTGGCAAGGCACCTCCTTCACCTCGCTGGACTCAGCACTTTCCCCTCTGGCAGTGGGGGGGGACAGGAGTAAATCAGCCTCACTCGGGATGTTTATTTTCCCACATGGGGTTTAATTCTCAATATTTTCTAGGCAGGCCTCTGGGCAGGCCAAAGGAGTGCTGCTCCGCCAAACAAAAGAAAGAAATTCACAACATAAAACAAAGGGGAATTCCTTTCCCTACCCTGTTTCTGGGGGGAGAGTGGGGAAGGAACCTTGTTATTGGCCTTGGGTGCCAGTTCTTCCCCTAAACAGGCAGGCAGTCAGGTAGCTTCCCCAGTTTGTCCCTCCTCCTCCTCTTTCACCAGGAGAAAAGAGTTGTTGAAAAGTCTCAGAAAGCCCTTAATAGGACTCAGGTGTCCCTAGTTGACCTGAGGTAACTTTAACCTCTTTTCAGCTTATAGGGAAAAGGGCCTTTATCATTCTAGGGATAGTATATCTGTTTTCCACCACTCGCTCACATTTCCAGCTCCTCCAGAACCTTCTTCTGAGGTTCTGGCTGCACTTTTCCCCACACCTCCTATTGTATGCACACCTCACCCATGGCCCCATCCATAAGTTGCGGGACCTCCTCTTCGCTTTGGTCAAGGTGGCCATTTACAACACCAGGGAGAGGATGTTGGCCGAGGAGGTGCTCTGTGACTGTGGGGTCTATTTCTGTTCCTATGTCCAATCATGTGTCCAGACAGAGTTCCTGTGGGATGCACCCACTTGCTCCTTAGATACTTCTGAGGAACAATTGGATGCTGTCCGGGGTTCTCTGCTTGGTGTCCCCTTCAGGTTACCTATGTTTGACCCTTTGACCTTCGTGCCTGTTCCTGTTTTCTCATTTGTTGTCCCCTGAATTCAGTTGGGTCCCGGGCCCAGTAGCGACTCCCCTTAGTCTGGGGGAGGGGCTTTCAGACGTGGGTGGGCTTATGCCTGCCAACCTCCTGGAACCCAATAGGAGTTCTCTTACAGCTGTCCAGCCTGACTTTGTCATACTGTACTGTAATTTTCTATATGTAGGAAATTCCCATTTGTATTAAAATATACTTTATTAATTGATAAACAATTTATAATTATATAAAGGGAGACCGTATTTTAAAGTGAGATCCCCAGAAGAAGAGCAATGGTTTACCCTCCACCTTTAATTCCACATTTCCTGATTTTTAAGTGCCTGATTTCTCAATCTCACCATTGCAATAATGATATTGATATTTGCACTGAATGTTTTATATAACTTGCATATAATTATGGCACCCATCACTATAGCATCAGGGTGCACTAAAGCAAGTTAAAAACAAATAACCTGGCTCTGAGGAAAATAGCAGTAAATATTGTCAAGGGTGAAATTAGCTACTAAGTAAATTTTACATTTTGTGAGACAAAGGCATTGCTTTTACCACTATTACCTTGGGGGATTTGTCTAAATTTGGTAGATTCTCCCCAGTTAACCTGTTGGAGGAAGGTCCCTCTCTCCTAACAGAAAAATAATCTGGGGAATAGCCCGGCTCCCAGCACAGCCACAGAAAACTTGGGGAAATAATTTACTTTCTCCTCCCCTGGGAGAGGAGCAGAATTTATGGGAGACTGTCAGATTCCAGAGGTTGAAATGGGAAAACAAAAAGCAGTGGTGCTCTTCTGAGCTCCAGCCACTAGGGGCAAATTGATGATTTGTGTAATGATGGATAAAGCTGTAGAACCAGTGAATAAACTGCATTTATTTTGAAACTCTGGGCCCCTCACCTGTGCGCTTACCACTAATCCATCTCTCCTTGGAATACAGCTATGATTCCAAGCCCCTGATAAGTCAGTGGAGATGAGCTACAGGAAGGACTGCAGCTTTCACTGTATATAATAAAGCTATCAAATATTTCCTTTTGTTTTTCCCTTTAATGTGTTTCAAGCAGCCTTTGCCTCTCACTCACTCCATCAGATTTTCAGTGGGATAGGACAATCTAGCCCTCAGTTTGAAAAATCTGTATTTGTGCTACATGAAAACTAAATGTATTAGTCTTATTTTTTCCTACAATCCTGGAAACATCCAGTAAACTGGGCTCTCTGCTCTAATAAAAGTAAATAATACCAGATCTTTCCATTTCAGACAGAGCAACCACAGAACTAGGTAAGTCAAGACATTTTTTGCTTCATGTCTTTTTATATATAGCATTGACACCCAGGGAGGGGAGGGGTCAGCAGCAGGGTTTGTACCTGGAGTTTCATGCAAGAGGCTCTGCTGTCCAAGCTAAAAGACCTACTTCCTTAACCAAACCTGCTACAGGCTTATCAAGCTCTAGGTGATTTAGCCAGCACTAGCATGAGACAAAGTGCCACAATGAGTGGGCATGGCTTACGTAGACACAAATCCTACTCTGACCAGATGCAATATGTTCCCTCAGTCCTTCAGTGCTAGCAATAGAGCGGCCCAGTGAACAGGGATCTAGCAAGTCAAGAGTCTTCCCCCAGCTTCCTGAGAGACTTTGGGGAAGTCACTCCCAATATCTGGGCTTTAGATGTCCCAGTGGGAAACATAGACAATGATAGTGGCTGAGTGGAAATTCAGGGCCTTGTGGGGTGGTTCTGCTTACATAAGAGATCAGTGACCCAGAGTCTAGGTAATACCTGGTGTAATCCATTTAATTACAGATATATACACAAGTCCTGCTGTTTCTCTGAACAGCAGTGTGAACACAGAGTGCGCAGGCCTTTTCCAAAATCCCAAGCCAGATATTCCAGTTAGTCCTGTGCCCAAGAAACCGCTATCCCTAAGCCCCTGTTTCTTATCTGAGCCACATACAACTGCTGCTGCTTGCTCACTGCAACTGCTTAAACACTCAGCTTTATTATAGGCTGTGTTTCCACCTCAGGAGACCCCATTAGCTCTGCACTCACCCGTTGGCCACATGGCCTGTCAGAAATCTTGGACATTAGTCCCTTCTTTTGTGTCCTGCTGTTTTGCACGATTGAAGAGTTGTTCCTAGTGTTGGGTAGGAAGGTTTTATCCTCCCCATATATTCTTACAAGGTCCTTGGTTGTCTTGCCTCCAAACTGTTAGCACCTTTCACTATAACAATAGCCACTTGCCTTTATACAGCACTTTGAGATGTACAGATGAAAAGCCTAACATGAGAGCTAAAGTAGTAGTATAATCTTAGGCTGATTCTGAAGCCTTTACCCATTGCATCTTGCATCTTACTCTTGCATCTGACGAAGTGGGTTGCAGCCCATGAAAGCTTATGCCTGCAGAAATTAAACTTGTTAGTCTTTAAAGCGATACAGGACTCTCGTTGTTTTTACCCATTGCAAGTATTCTCACTGGAATCAATGGGACTTTTCTTGAGCAAGGACTTGAGAAACTATCCAAATGTGAATTCTCACTGTCTTGAGCTCCATTAACTTGGTGATTCTTCTTTTGCAGATTTCAGGAAGGCTCAGAGCTACATGGGTAAGTTTAACTCTTTAATTAGACTGCCACCTTATTATATTTTTCCAGACCCTGAGGGAGCAGGAGATGGTAATGCTATATGAAGGATTGAAGGACTTAATGTCTAGATATGAAGGCAGGATCTATGCTAATGGCAGATGCTAACATTTGGAGGGAGTTCTTTCTTTCCTTCTTTCTTACATATTTGACTCGTATAATCAAAAAGCTGGTATTTGTACATCAGTCAAATATGAATTTCATATTTATGTTATTTTTAAGTGAGTGGGATCTATTTATAATTGTAATTATAATTCTAATCCTTCAGCCCAGATCTAGGGCTTTGCATACACTAAAATAAAGAAAAGAAGTTTCAAGTATATCCCTGGTGTGAGGGTGCCACTATCTTGATTCAGGAAGTAAAGGCTGGGATCTAGTTTCCTATAACAAGTAAAACAGGAGAAATAGATACTTAAAATATTTGCCTTAACATTAGCAGCTATTCCTTCTCTTCTCAGGATTCCCTTTGGTACTGAGATCCGACTCACGTGCAGCTAATGGGGTTATTCTGGTCCCACTGCTGCAGGATCATGGGGTCCTTGACTGATCCGTGGCAAATGGGGTTATTCTGGCCCCTCTTTTTGTGGGATGGGGGGAAGGAGGGGTGTCCCTGACTGACCTGTGGCTAAATGGGGTTATTTTGGTCTCTCTTCCCAGTTCCCGTCACCCTGGATCCAAGTTACACACACCCTAAACTCACCGTGTCTGCAGATGGCAGAACAGTCCAGCACAACCCCCCTTCCCAAGAGCCGGCTGCCCCCTCCGGGGCCCTGATTGCCGTGGGGAGGGAGGGGTTCACGATGAGGGATCATGATGGGAAGGCAGGGGTTTGCAGGTGGTACTGGGAAGTGGAGGTTGGCAATAGCCCAGACTGGGAGCTGGGGGTGCTGAGTGAGACTGTGAGGGGCAGAGTGAGACAGGAGAGGCTGGAGAAACCCCCTGAGGAGGGGTGCTGGGCTCTGCGGAGATCCAAGGGGCAGTATCACCCCGAGGAGGCCAACAATGTGATCCAGCCCTGGAATGTGAAGCTGACAGTGGTTGGGGTGTATCTGGATCTAGGAGCAGGGAGTGTCTCATTTTATAGTGTCAATGGAACGAGCCTTATCCTGGAGATTTCTGTTGAAGGTTCTGAGAGATTGTACCCATTCCTCAGCCCAGGTTTTGGTGTGGGATGCGACAGGGAAAAACCCCTCAGCATCTGCCCCCCCAGCGACTGGGATTTCCACCTTGAATGCAGAGATAGTCAGGGGAATTCCACAGCCCCAGCACAGCACTCTGCCTCCAACAATGGGGAAGGGGCAGGAAACAACACAGGGCCATCTCCAACAGGAGAAACAGCCTCCGCCCCTGGACAGCACCTGGCTCCTGAAAACCAAGATGTGAAAAGAAAGAGCACTAAACCGTTTTGGACCAAAAAGTTCTCGAAGCCCCGCCTCCCCTGGAAGAGAGGAAAGGGGAATGAAACAGAGCAGGATCATCTGCAAGCAAAGGGGGAAAAGCAACTCCAAACCCTGATGTCTGAAAGTCCACCTGCAAAAACCCTACCTGCCAAAAGCCCTCCAGCAGGGCAAAGGGAATCAGAAAGAGAGAAACAGTCAGAACACGAATCCAGAGGGATCTCTAGAGCTAATGATCTTGTTCCGCAGATTTCAGGGCCAGGATATTCGACCGGGGAATCAAATCCAAACACTGACACCTTGGAAATAGCCTCACCCCAAAGAGAAAGGGAAAATGGTGACTCTTCAGATGGTTCCTGCCCCTGAACACAAAGGAAAACAGCTGAGATTAGTGGTAATGCTTTAAAACTCACACTAATTAGACAGGAAGCTGTTCACTAGAGGGAACTCTGCTAACGCTACTGTTAAGGTTAGGAATTTGAATACACAGAAGTCAGGAAATGCAGAAGGGAAGGTTCTTACACTAACACTAACTTTCACACGTTGCAGACATACATCCTCTGAGGCTACTGCCCTTATTCAGTGTGAGTGAATGGTAGAATGAAGCCTTAACTGCGTAGGACAAGAGTCTGATATACAAAGCTGTTTGCCAATGAAAAACAAAGAAAAATGTGGAATTTGTATTTTTACAAAGAATCTTTGGTTTTTCCCCAGCGGCCCAGCTCTGAAGGCAGAGCAGAGAGCGACACCTGCTGGCCAGGCACCCAGCTCTGAAGGCAGTGCCACCGCAAGCAGAAGTGCAGAGGTAAGGGGGCTGGTTTGGTTTTGCCACCCTTACTTCTCCACTGCTCTGACGGCCGTGCTGCTTTCGAAGCAGGAAGCCTGGCTATGGAGAAATGTCATGTTGATGGTAATGTGCTGTTCTGTGCTGTGTGTGTTCAACTGCTACCTGTATATGCTGTGACTAAGGAAACTGAAGTTCAGCATTTCATTTTAATTGCGGAAAAACATGGAATTCTGAGAATTTTGGGGGTTTTTTACCACGGAAAACTAGGACCCCTGCTGTATCCCTAGTCATGTGGCGTAGCACCTTATTCCAACAGCCCTATTGACTTCAGTGAGTCCATTCCTGGGGTAAGGTAACACGCAGCATGTATAGAGACACCAGATCCAGGCCAGTCATCAACAGCGTTTGCAGTGTGGATGAGTTACTGTTACTCAGAGAACTTTACCTTCGGCGCTTCCTGACTTTTGTCCATTTACAGACCCAGTAAATAGGACCAACATTTTTCAGAAAGGGAGAGAAGGCGCATGGACCACAGCTGCACATGTTGTTGGGGTGTCAATGATTGTTTGATCACTTTAACACCTAAATAGGTAAATGACCGTGTAAATGGCTAATTTACATGTGTAACTGTGGTAACTGCATGTGCACACATGCATACTTTACATGGAAAGTGAGTCTCTATCTTTGAGAAATTCTTCCAGAACTTTACACTTGGGTTTTGTCTTTAATCTCCCTGTTCATTACACGTAGAACAAAAAGAAAGAAAATGCCAGTGCTATGCTACATGCAGCTGTGAAATTGAAAAGCCTTCAGCTTTCTGTGTACCGGCGGTAACATTTTCAAAATTGCCTAAGTGAGTTAGGATCCTACATCCCTTTTCAGAGGTGACTTAGGTACTTGGGCTCAAATCTTCACGGTATGAAGGCACTTAACTCCCATTGAAATCAAGTATAGTCATAACTTTACCCTAATAGTCTGTTACTTTTGAAAAGAGGACTGAGGCTACTGAGTCACTGAGGAGCATATTTTAAAGATGTTTAGGTCCCTGGCTCCCATTTAAATAAACAACTTTAAAAATCTGACCCTTTTGCCATTTTTTCATCATATCTTTAATAAAATTTAAGAACACTTTTGCATACAGAGTTAAGTAGCTATTTTGTAGAGGGTCGTGGCAGCTAACAACCAAAGAGATGTGTGCAGTCATACACACACACAGCGCTCTCCCAGGGACATTCCTTTTGTTCTCCCTTCGTGTTGTTTTCCTTAATCAAAAATACCCTGAAGGTGTTTGTGTTGCTTTAGCATGTGGAAATATACAGATGCAGGCAGTGAAGGTGGGAGGGTAAAGCACAAGGAAGAGTTCAGGGGAAGTGAGGAAGCCAAGAAAAAGTATCCTAAATAGAAACAAAGGAGTTAAAGAACATGATAGAAATATAGAGTTTGCAGGTTACTGAAGAAGAGCCAATTCCCCAAATATACATTCATAGGCCTGGACAGTGACATCACGTAAATACTATCAATATGTTCCAAAAACAAACTTCTAGCTGGAAAAGGCAGGGGGAAAGTGGGCAGACAGCCTGCATGTGTGATAGTGGAGGGCAGGGCACACAGGGTTTGAACCCCACCTCTGTCCACCACCTTTATTGGTAGGTCCTTCTCCTGGGCTGCCCCCCTGGTGTTGTCCTCCCCTGCTGCCTGCACCCATGAGAAGTGCCTTACATGCCACCTCCTGTGCTGGACCACTCTTCCCCAAGTCTGATGGATCGGACCTCTTCCAGGGCCAAAGTGCTCCATGGGGTTGGTGTCCACGATCTGAGGTCACAGTCAGATGGGGACCCTGCGATCAGATGTGGCGACCCACTACATTTAAGAATGTTAGTCAGCAGAGGAAAAGACGCTAACTAGGATTCCCTGAGTAACGGTGGGTGAACATGGCAGAGCCCAGTGAGGAATCCCTGCCCCGAGATGGGGCACGGTAAGTGTAGTGTACAGAAGACTCGCTCCCCTGTGCCACTTCTGGGGGCCCAGGTCCTTCTGATAGGGGCACAAACTGTGGTTAGTGTGAGGCTGGTAGTGGCTCCCAGTGTGCGAGAATCAGGTCTTCTTGGAGTTGGGTTGCTTGGGAATGCAGCCAAAGTGGATAAATATTAAATACTGACAGTCAACAAATGCGGTAAGGCAGAGTTGAAAAGACCTTTGAAGAACGAGTACAAGAGGGCCTGAAACACTTAAGAGGTAAAGGGATGGGGTCCGTGCAGTCTGTCTGGAGATAACCCAGCAGGATTGTTCAGCCAGCCTGCGACAATAGATCCCCTTTACCCACTCTGGGATGTTCGAAGAGGACCACTGCTCACAGGGCCCCAGCGCCCGTCGGGTGGATTTCCACTGAAGCGATGTGCCTCAACTGGCCCTGGGATGGCTTGGAAGGCCTGATGGCAGTGGCTCACAGTGAGTATTTAAGCCCCCAGGCAGCAGCTCTCGCCACATCCTGGGGCCAAGGGAGAAGACTGGTGCCGCATCTTCCCCTGCAGCTGACTGGCCCCCTTTTTTCAGGTGGTGTGGGGGCCTGAAAGGGGATGGGTCCTGCTGCCAAGTGTTCACCTAACTCTCTGCAGACCCGAGTTGATCTGGTGGCTCAAAGGGACTTGAGGCCCACGACCAGAGAGGAAGGAGGTGGGCAGGATGATCGACAAAGGAGGATTGTGCAGCCATCTGCTTTTAAGCCCTTCTCTGAGGTCCTGGGTTCAACTGGTGGTTGAAAGGGAGTTGGGGCTAGGGCTGCAGGGTGAGCCTCAGCAGCTGCATCCCCTGTTGAGCTGGTGACAGAACAGAACTGGGGCCATGGCCATAGGGGTCGGACAGCATGAGCCTTGACAGCTGACTCTGACACTAGTGGAAGAACCATCTTGAAATGGTGGAGAAGGAACTAAGTTGCACAGACACCAGGTCAACCCGTTGTACCCAATAGGTACCCAAACCACACAGGGAGGCTTAGTATTCGTTCTGCTGTGAAAAGTAGGGAGAGTTAATATTCAGCACCCAAAGATAGAAGAGAGGGTTAATGGTCAGCATCGCAGGGATCTTCCAAGAGCTCTGGCCCCTTGTGATGTCCAGCGATGGATGCCAAAGATGGCTTCTCTCCTCCAAAGTTCAGTGACCTTCTTTCAAGCGGCAGGATGACCTCCGGCTCTTCTGCCTTTCCTGTGCTCATCCCACCCCCTGCTGATGTCTATGGAAATGAGGTTTCCCTTGCCTTTGTTCCCTCCTTGCTCCATTTCTTTGGAGACAAGGAGCTAGCTGCCTTCCTTCCTGTCTGGGGGACAGCCTGCTTCTCCTTTGCTTTGCTCACAGACTAGAAAGCAGAAGATTAGGGAGTCTTCCTAATTCCTCAGCTAGTGTTAAGACCTTCAGTTCACCAGGATATTCATCACCAATAGGTCAGAGGCTTTCCTAAAAGATCTTGCTCAATAGCCTTTCAGAAATCAGTACTATTTGATACAATCACTTGAGTCAATTGTTTATGACTTGAAGTTCAGCCCCCGTCTTTCTAGACCAGTTCTATCTCGGCAATGTAGTCTTTGTAAAGTAAAACCCAGACCACGCTTCTCTCTCCCTGCTGGGTGGAGATTCCATGCTCTCTCCTCCCCTGCTTGTTTGCTTGAGAGCTTTCTTGACTTCCCATATCAATGGACCTTCATTCTCTCTGTTTGATGACCAGGCTGTTCAGAGAAGCAAGCGCTTTCCTTTGCCTAGGACAGGCCTCTTTTCCCAACTCCCCCTGACATGCCTGGCTTCAATACACTGGAGTCATCGTTGGAGTCTCTAGCCAGCACGCTTCATACACACCGCATACGTACATCAGCCAAGAAGAGAAAAGATCAGGGACTTCTCAGTTTTCCAACGAGACATTCCAGGACACCATTTAGATCCAGATTAGAGACCTAGTGAGCCAGGCTATGCTGAATTGGTCAGGCTGGCTGCAACTCATCCCCTGAAACCAGTGAGCCCCTTGCCCTTTGGCACTGGAATGGTCTTAGAGCCACAGGCATCCGCTTTCATGGGGGGGTTAATTCTCCTGTTGACTGTAGAGTTCTTCTGGCAGCTGATCCTGGTTGCTGCTCCTCTGGAGCTAAGGCAGTGCAGGAGCCTTCTCTAGGACCACAGGCCTGAGAGAGATTCTCTGAGACATGAGAGTGTTGTAAACCATGCTGTTGTGTATTTTGTGTCTTGCCTAATTCCTAGGTTGCCGAAGCAACAGAGCTTAGCTTGTTGCCATAGCAATAGAGTTAGACTATTAGGGGATAGCTCAACCAGTCTTGGCTGACTTTAGTGTTAGTTCAATAAAGACGCTCACTGAGTTGCATCTCTCTATGTTCCTGTGTTGGTTTCTCTCTCTTTCTCTGAATACAAGCCACCCGCTAAATCAAAGATCTGGTCCAGCCCTGAGTCTGAGCTACTGGGATCCTTCCCACAGAGCAGGATGCCCCAGATTACAGCCTGAAAATAGGCATGTGAAACTAACTCCTGTTCTCCCTGCATCACAGCTGGGGGTGGAATGACCCTTCCATTGCCACAGGGTGTGTGAGCATCATGCCATAGCACTGTGCAGCCATTCCTGCCCTGAACACTTCTACCAGCAGTGCTGTGCCAGGCACAAAACCCGCAAAAAAGACATGCTGGGCTACTTACACCATCACTTCAGATGTGCAGCGTGTCCAGTTGCAGCTGGGAAACGAGCCTTTGCTACCAGGCAGCTCAGGGTCTGTCTGAATTCTCTGTCCAGCCCAGAGTGATATTTATACCAGCAAATACTGTCTTTGTTACAAGTGAACTCAATCCCAATTCATCAGTTTGCATTTTGTTTACACTTATGTTTGGTGCTCCGAGAAATAAACTAATCTGTCTGTGAACTGAAGAGAGTCAAGGTCAATCATTCGTCACGGTCAGTGTGCAGATTCGGCGCCTGTTGCTTTTCATTCCCGATGTTTTGGAGCCAATGTGTGGCCATTTCATGTCACTCCCTTTTATTTAAAAAATGGCTTTTTTCATAGAACCATTATTTTCCTCATAGAAACACTGAAGCAGATTAGTCTACTAGGGAAGGTGATCCTGAAGCTGTTCTGGAGGGAGAAGGGAACAGTTTCACCATTACAAAATTAATGTGTTGTGCCTTCTATACAGAGAGAGTGAGAGAATAGCCTTAATTATCTGTTCCAGAGGGGTAGCCGTGTTAGTCTGTTTTTAGCAAAACAGTGAGAGTCCTGTGGCACCTTAAAGACTAACAAATGTATTTGGGCATAAGCTTTCATGGGCAGAAACCCACTTCGTCAGACACTCACTGTTTTGCTTAATTATCTGAGCTACCAATACAATCCACAGAATGCAATGAACCCCTCTAGGTGCAAGGAGAAGGGTGCATTTATATCATTCTAAAAATATGCTCTGGGCAATGCATGGGAAAGTCTTTGCTTTGAACAAACCACTCGATATATACGAACATAAGACACAACGTTTAAAAGGAGTTAAGAAAGATGTGGTTGTAAATTAATGTGTTGTGCCTCTCCCACACAGAAAGCATGTGAGAGGGAATAAACTGAATTATTTGAGCTACCAACATTTCTGCTTTTTCACATCATTTTAGTTCTGAAGGTCATTGCAACTTGCTTGTTTTCTCAGGACTAGGGATGAGGTAGGAGGAAACTGCAGTCAGTGGAAATACAGCAATGAGGGAATAGACCCGGGGGGAAAATGTTGTTACCACAGAGTTGAGATTGTCCAGTGGTAGCTCTTATCCTTCCAGAACATCAAGTTAAGCAAAACTCAAACTCTGGAAAAGCAGGGATTACAGCAAGAAGGTAAATGTTTAAAATGAACAAAAGGAAGTATTTCTTCACACAATGCATAGTCAATCTGTGGAACTCCTTGCCAGAGGATGTTATGAAGGCCAAGACTATAATAGGGTTAAAAAAAGAACTAGGTAAGTTTATGGAGGATAGGTCTATCAATGGCTATTAGCAATCTCTGCCCATCTGGCTGTTTGTCAGAAGCTGGGAACAGGATATGGGATGGATCACTTGATGATTACCGGTTCTGTTCATTCCCTCTGATGCACCTGGCATTGGCCACTGTCGGAAGACAGGATACCGGGTTAGATGGACCATTGGTCTGACCCAGTATGGCCATTCTTATGTTCTTACCTGCCCATGTAACCTTAACTCTGACCTCTTGGAGCAATTCCCTGATAGCATATGAGCATAAAGAAAAGTTTTGGTATAAATGACAGCTACTTCTCAAAGTGTATGTCTTTAGTAAAAGATCAAACCTGCCCCCATCAAGAACATCTGATTTTATGCTCAAAAACTTAAAGTTTCCATTATGCTGGTGTCTGGGATTGGAATTTACTATTTATTATTTTCATCTCGGCACATTTAAAACTAAACTGCTACACAAAAGTTCCTTTTTTCCAGGTTCTGTAAACAGCCCATTCCACCACCCACAGGGAATTTAAAGTAACTTGCCCAAGGTCACGCAGTTCTTAGAAGAAAATCAAGGGGGGAAAAAACTTAGCTTTTGAACATTGGGGGTAGAAACAGCTATCTTCCACCTGACCCAGCGTGTACCATGTTTAAGTCCTCACTGGTGGTAGGTGGGATCTGCCTTCCTCCTGTCCCATGTTCAAGCCCATTGTATTATTTTGCACTTAACCTTTGACCCTTGGGCTGCTGTTTTCTGTTCATGGTGGCACAGCCTGGGATAGGAGGGGCAGCTTGGCAGTGGGGAGGAGATCCAGAGGCAGGGGAGTATCAGCACTCAGGACTGACCTGCAACGGGTCACTCCCCGAGTGAAGGGAGGATGAACCAGAGCCCCATCAGCATATAAACTCCTCATTGCTCACGTGTCTCTACAGGTAACCAGACACCTGCCCTGGATCCTTGCCAGATAATATCTCCGGGGTGGTTAATGTGTGATAGGTGCCCTGGTGCTTTCACTTTCCCCTGGTCAGAGTTCATGTACAGCTTCAGGATCCATTTCCCCCTCAACCCAGAACATCCCTTCAGTTCCTGGGGTGCTCTGTGTGGCGCTGGGATCTCTCACTCACTGCATGGCCGCTCCTGTGACATACTGAATCTTTAAGGTAGGTCCCTCCGCGTTATTACTCCCTTTCCTTTGTTCTTGGGGGCTGCTCACACTCCTGCCCTCTATGGGAGCAAGTCCCCCCATGTCACGGCTCATTGCTACCTTCCATCAGTGCTGGGCAAATCCCGATGGTGGGTGTGATTCACCACTCAGCCCATTATCCCCTCCCTGCATGGTATGGCCATCGGGGGTTCCTGGTGGCCTTTTCCTGGAGGCTGTGATGGGACACACAGGTGATATAGTGCCTCTTCAGAAGGAGCTCACAGCCCTGTCCCACCTTGTTCCACTGATGCCCTTAGGAGGAGGGACTACCAAGCCAGACGTGGGGGCGGGAGGATGGGGGTCATTGGGCTCAGAGATCTAAATGGGAGGGGCCTCCCTGATTGTTCTTATTATGTGTATTACACTCGCACCCAGAGGCCCCAACTGAGATCAACCTCCCTCCCCCAAACTGTGCCGGCTGCTGTACAGATCACAACTGAGATCAGAGCCCCACTGTGCTGGGCGCTGTACAGACCGTGACCGGAGTCTTGGCCCCTCTGTGCAGTTAGCCCTTTATTTGTCTATGTCCCTTCATGTACCTGGCCTTAACTCCTCTCGAAACTCAATGGGACTTCAGTGCTTTTCCAGTATTTTACCCTGTGTTATCAGCTGAACTAGAGCCCTATAAAGAAGCTGGAAGCTAGAGCTGGTCAAGAATGTGTCATCAAAAACGTTTTTCATGAAAAATGGCTTTCAAACCTATATGAACATTTTCACCAAAAAACTTAATTTCAGTCAATTTTCAATAAAATGATTCACAACAAAATAAGTTCACTGCGATTCCAGTCTAAGGGAATCAAAATGAAAAATGTTTGGCTCTTAAGGAGGAAAAAATGATTCCATTTGATATTAATTGAATTTCCAATCTATTTAAAACCATTTTTCTTTTGTTTTGAGTGATTTTGTCAGAATATTGGATGATTTCAGGAAAACTTTTCAATGACAATAAAATTTCTCTCATTAAAAAAAAAAATAAGCCCCATTTTCGCCAGCCCCCCACAAGCCCCAGTGTCTGCCATGCCCTGACTCTCTGACTTTCAGAGACTAACTTTGCACAAGAGCATAAAGGTAATAAAATGGTCCAGAAACCTACACTCACTCTTTGCTCTTGGATGGGGGCCATGCTCCAATACCTCCTTCCCTGGCCAGCGGGGACAGGGAGCTCTGCAGAGGGAGGGGCTGGATTAAAGCATTGCAGAGCCCTAGGCTCTCCCTGACATGGAGCCCCCATACAGCTGCTCCCTTCTCATTGGAGTAACAATGTCAGGATCCCCCTTTCCCCTCCTACAGAGACAGGTCAGCACAGGGGGCCCTCCTGCCCCCAGAAAGATTGGGGCAGCAACAGGAATTTTCCCACCGCTTCCCCTCGACTTCCCTCAGCAGCAGGGTGCTGGGTGTAGAGATATGTTTGTGCAAGATTTAAGGGACAGTATTATGAATATAGGAATTTTGAGCCATGCCCTAGTAGGATGGGTGCAGAACACAGTGTAGTTGTGCACAGCAGTTCACCAAAGACACTCTCTAGTTTGTTTTTAATACAAGTTGTATTCCTTTCTCATTTGTTGTTTAATGAACCCCGAGTTCCTTACATGGCGACAGAAGGAGACTGCAGCAGTCATTTTGAGGTTAACGCCTATGTTTGAAACTGAAAACAGAGGCAAGGGGTGCAGGTAGAGCAGCAAACAGAGAAGAAACAAAAGCTTTTGTATGTGTTTTATGAGCACAATAGTAGCCTGACTATCTTAAGAAGGGAAGAAAGCCAAACAAGGATGTGTGGCAAGTTCCATCCAGTCTGCAACTGTTGGACAATATTGCAGCGAATTGGAAGAAATTCCGATTGATGATTTCACTTGATCATTTTTCTGTTCTGCCCCTGTGGCTTTTAACTACAATTCAAATCTCTATATTTTTGGGGAGGATGCACTGGATATTTATAACAGTATTAAATTGGAAGAGGGTGAAAGCATGAAATTAAGTAAAACACTGACAACATTTGAGGAACATTGCATGCCAGAAAGGAATCAGAACTTTAAGAGACACCAATTATTTACATGCATGCAAAACACTGATGATACCATAGAAAAACATGTCAAAGGATTAAGGAGACTCAGTAAAAATCAGTGACTTTGGTAAGCTGACAGTCTTTCGTCAGAGTTAGAATCATTTGTGGCATTAAAGGCAATGTGTTAAGAGAGAGAGACACTGCTCCGTGAAGGTGATTTAACTTTAGAAAAAGCTCTCCAGATCTGCAGGGCAGCAGAAACTGTGAAAGTACAAACCAAAGGATTGAGTTCACCAGGCGTTGCCTACATACTAAGTACAAAGGAATATAGCCAGAAAAGGTCAATTCAAAAAGTGGAACCACTTGTTACGAAAACTATTGATAGTGGGGAGACAGAATACGGCCAGTTATGTGGAAGGTGTGGCTCAAAGCAAAGCCTCAACCAGATGGGTGGAGTATTTTAAGGTATGTGTTATTAAATAGTTGTTAGCTGTTTATATATGTTTGTATAAGAGCTAATGGGGTTTTTTAGGAGGAAAGAGGTAGAGATATATTTGTGGAAGCGTGTAATGCAGAGAGGCTCCCTCATAAGGGACAGTATTATGAAAATATAAATTTTGAGCTGTGCCTGGAAGCAGGGATGGAGAACCATGCACAGCAGTTCACCATAGACGCTCTCTAGTTTGTTTATCAATAAAAGTTTTAGTCCTCTCTCTTCACTGGTGTGTTGTTTACTGAACCCCAAGATCATGACAGCGGTGCTTGGCGGGGGGTCTGGGTCCTCGGGGCTCTTTCCCTCTGTCACACCTGCTGGGTGGGGTTGGCAGGACCCCCAGAGCAGTGGGGCTGGCAGTAAACCTTTGCTGAGCTTCAAGGGGCAGTTCCCCTCTCAGAGCTCTGGCCCACAGCTCTCTGCAGAATCAGGCAGGCGTTGCTGGGACTGTTAAACCCAGAGCATGATTCTGAGGTTTTCTGCTCACACATGAAACCAGGAAACGTATGTTTACTTCTAAATGCAAGAAAAAGGGTCTGCTAGGGCCGTGAGCACAGGTCTAGAAAAAGCCTAAGCCTTAACCCTGCCCTGGATGTGAGTTTCTATGCTTTCTAGACCCGTGCCCAGGGCCCTAGCAGACTCTTTCTTGCACTTAGAAGAAAACATAAATCCCTGGAGTTGACAGCAACAAGAGCTGGGTTCAATATCCAGAGATTCCTTTTGACAATACAATACAGAAGTGGCTTGAACCTCCACCCAGTAACCTGGGAAAACTACACACCACCCCGGGCGCCTCTAAGAGGCAATGCTTCCCCTATCACACCACGGAGTCTGTGTATGGAAAAGAAAACTTTTAACAAAAGGGGAAAGGAACTCGGCATTAATTTGGGAAAACACCACAAGCATGATTCAAAAATACATGACCATGAGCAAAATACCCACCCTACAGTATGTTGGGCAGTGTCCTTTTCCTCAGTTGCTCACCTTGTGGTGTGAAGGTCTGACAAATAAATGTCCCTTTAACACACCACCCCCCTCTCCCTCCACTGCACCCCACTCACAGTTGTTTTTCGCCAGCAAAGACCCAGAGTTTAGAGGTGCAGTCGCATGAGTTCATCTCTGACCCCAGGTGAGATAAGGTGTCGCTTGCTCTGCCCCCACTGCTACCGCCATGCCATTCTCTCTGCATCATTGCCTGCTGCTTCCACTTTGCCATCACTCAACTCTCCCACCACCTTCTCTATTACAATCTCAGTGATACCTTGAGGTTCCTACCCCTTAACATAGCTCTCAATGACTTCAGTAGTTGGTAGGAGAGTCTCCCGGCTAGTGCAAACTAGACAGTCTCTTTCACCAAAGATATTCTCCCATGGCAGGTCTAAAGCTTAGCACTTAGACCTTGTTATCGGCAATTTCAGCTCTAGTGGTCTGCAGCAAAAGACTCTCAGTTGAGTCTAATCATCTCTATTATTAAACAATGACAAAAGAAAGGGTCAAATATGGTCACAGACAAGTAAACACCCCCATCCACAAACGCGCACACATCTGTATCATCTACAGGCCTTTGGCACCCCTACCTCCTGCATAGCAATTCCGTTGAGGGTAACCCCCTCAATCAGGGAGCTCTAAGCACAGCTGTGCCTCTCCCCACGCAAACAGGAACAACACCTTTTCATCACCCTTATATCCAACACCAAAGTGACTTGCAATCCAGCACCAGTCAGAAGAGATCATTTGGGCAAAGCAGCTCCATCATGCTGCACACCTAAGCAGAGTCTGTTCTTGAAGTCTTCTCTGCCGCTCATCACTAGATGTCAGGGGAGAGCTCATTCAGACCCTGCTTACAACAGTGCCAGGCCCGGGCAGGAGGCAGAGTGGGTTAGGTCATACAATGGCTGGGGCATGTTTCCTGCACTGCTGGCCCCCCTCACACAGTCTGGGGAGGTGTTAACCATTGCTGCTCTCTCCTTACAGGTCCCTGGCTGATGTGTCCCCATGGTGATGCGGTGGCAGCTCTGTGTGTGCAGCCTGGCCATCCTCCTCCTGGCGCCGTGTTCTCTGTCTGGTAAAAACATTTGAATCCCAATTATTTCCCTCCCTGTCCCTCATGTATATTGCCCCCAGGCCGGGCTGGGATAGAAGAATATGAGGCCAAATGAACCCACTGGATACCCGCAGTCAGAGTAAAAGGGGTCAGACCCAGGAGGCTGTGGGCAGGGGGTGATGCTAGGATGACTGGGGCATGTCTTAGCTCTAGGTGGCATGGATTGTAAACTCTTGTAGCAAGTTGATCATCACCTGCTGTTACTTAGAGAGACTCCCAGAGCCTCTCCGACATTGATCCCTTCCTGTCCTGCCATGGGAACCAAAGGCACCACACTACTAGACCTGCTCCACTGGGGACCTGGATTCTCATGGCCCTCAAGACAGATCTTCGCAGCTGCCTGAGGAAGTGGGATCCCCCAAGCCCTCAGACACCAGGAGTCAGGCCTCAAAATTCAGGAGTTTGGCTAAAAAATCATCAGATTTAAAAAGTAAAGCAAACCTCCTTTCGGGTTTTTTTTCTTTGCCTTGGTTTTTTAATCTTTTGTGTCACATTTTCAAGCTTTAGTCTGCAACTACCAGAGATAGAAACTGACTTTTTTTTTTTAAATGAAAGCTGAGATTCCCACAGAATCACATGCATCCAGCAGCTGGAGAAACACTTAGTAGACCAAACACTTTATGAGAAACACTTAGTAGACCAAAAACTGGCACCACTGGAAAATCTCCTTTGTGCCATTTAAAATCTCATCCTATCCTTCCCCACCTGTAGTCACACACTGAATGTCAGGTGCTGCAGATCGGCAGTAATTGCTCTACGTGCCCATTTGGGGGTCGGACGAGCCTGGAGATCCTTCAGACACAGCTGCTGTGCAGACATAACTCACTTACAGATGCTTAATGCCCTCCAGACACCGATCCCCAGAATGGTAAATGCTCTTCTGAGCCAGTTTCTGTTATTGAACCCCTGGAAGGGATGTGCATTGGCCCAAAGGTCCATCGAAGACCCGATGCCCTCAAACCAGGCAGAAGCTCTCTGAGATGGCCTCTCAGCAGCCATTGTGGGGCTACATGGATCTGAAATTGGTTCATCAAAGGAGTTGCTTGCACTGGAAAGAGCTCGCAACTGGGTGCCATGGGGCTGTGCAGGGTGCTATGAACTGGCAGGTGGCTTCCAGCTGGGGCCATCCCTTGCCAATAGAGTGTAGATTGGTTGCAAGACAGGCACCTTTGGAGGAGTTTCCAGGGGATTATAGGACAGCATTGGAGGACTGGCTGTTGTCAGCTGTGGTATGTCTGCACTGCCCTGCGTCCACACTGAGTAACTCAGTTGATCTACACATGATTCATCCTTGGGAAACTTCTGCTATGAGCAATGCACGACTGAGGGAGTTTTGTTTAGCTCAGTGACACCCTCTCCTCTTTCGTTTCAATGAGTGTCTGTAACAGCTGGGTCCTGGTTCAGCAACGCCCCCTCCTCTTCCCTCTCACTCACATTGCTCTTGGTGGTGTTTATTGCAGAGAAGTTCTCCCTGGCGGGCTCCCCGCACCCTGTAGTGGGAGTAGTTGGCCAAGATGTGGTGTTACCCTGCCAGCTCTCACCTCCAGCCCGGCTGCCCAGCATGCAAGTGTGGTGGAGGAAAATTGGAACAGGATTTATCCCGGTTCATGAATACTCGGACGAAGATACCTAGGACCTGCCAGGGGAGAGTTACCAGAGTCGGACAGAGCTGTTCCTGCAGGAATTCAGCAGCGGGAATGTCTCGCTGAAGCTGAAACACCTCCAAGTAGCGGATGATGGAAAATACCAGTGCTTTGTGAAGAACCCAGAGTGGAGCCGTGAAGCCACCACTGAGCTACGGGTTGCCGGTAAGACACGACAGTCTCCTGTACCCTTGGAGGTGCCCCATGGCTGAAGCATTGCATTAGGGGATGCAGTGTCTGGGCAGCCAGAGCATACACTGGGAATGGCCCAGCACAGCAATAGGATCTTGTGCTACAGGATGAGGCGCAGGACTCAGTCTCCCCCTATATCCACTGTGGTGCTAGCAGGGTCAGTGCTCATTAAACGGTGACCTAAAGAAGGGAGTGGGACCTTTACCCCCATGTTCTGCCCAAATCCCAGCTCAGGTGATAATTATGTCCAACCTCCCTGAGCAGCTTCCAAGGGCTGATATTGCAGGGCACTGACCACATGTTCATTGCTGCACCAGGGCAGTGGAAGAGACAGTGTCCGCCCATTTAGCTCACTAAGTAACATAGCCCCAGTTCAGAAACACGAAGCCCCAGAGGAGGCGCCCTCCTGTGTTAATGCAGAGCACTGAGGTTGTTTTAAATCATCTCCCATTATTGGTGACTCCTAGTCCAAAGACTCTGCAGGACACATGTGCTTTTAGGAGAGATTTAAATGAGGGGAGGGTGGTTGTGTGCCGCACAGGGAGAGAGAAATCCACGTATGAGGGGTGGCCTGGCCTGTGGCACCATTATCAGTGCGGGAAAGAGACCAGAGGAGGCAGTATGTAGAAGGCTGGTGCAGGTGAAGTGGGAGAAGACATGTAGGCAGGGTCACCACCCCCAACTCTTGTTCTGTACATACAGTGATCCTCACAGCCTGCTGAGCTCCATCCCAGAAGTGGCTGCATTTTATCAGCAGGTGCAGCAATCTCTATGTAGCAGTTTAAGCATTTCTCAGTTAGCCTGCAGGGCAAAGTGCTCTATGGAAATGCAAGCTGATATTATTTAATTTCCCCAATCGTCAGGATGCAGAGTCCCGGGAAGGCTTTGCACATAAGGGAATGGAGCTTTCCAATCAGAGTCCCCTATATCCAGAGGTAGCTGGGGAATCACATGGTGCTACCAAAGACACGATTTCCAGGGTACAAGTTGGACTGTTAAACAGCTGGTTCTTCAGCCTGGGATGTCTTTTACACTGCTTTGCTAGAAGACCAACCACTCCTGGTCAGTTCATACACAGCATCCAGCCTGTAAATCACTGCCAGCTACACAATATGAGTTCTCTAGCAGCCACTCCTGAATTACAGCATAGGAAAGTACTAGAAAACACCCAGTCCCAGACCTGTCCCCCAGAAATGTGCATCTTGTACTGCCCAGAACTCTACCGGACAATGCAAATACATAGAAAGTTTGTCATTTCATCAATGGAAAATGATATGCACAAGCCTTGTTATCCCAAATGGAGGTTCCCAAACACTTCAGTACAAACACACGGATTTAGATAAAACACTAAAATAAGTTTATTAACTACTGAAAGACAGATTTTAAGTGATTACAAGTAATGAGGGATAAAAGAATTGGTTACAAAGAAAATAAACAGATAAGATGCAAACTAATACCTAATTTAACAAGCTAAGGGAATTTAAAATCAAAAAGGCTTTTCTCACCATCAATTACAGCAGTGTGACTGGACTGTTTCAGCCAGGATCTCCCCGCCTGAGTTCAATAATGCCTCTTTTGCCTTTTAAACGTTGTAGCTGCCATGAACAGAGATGAGGTGAGAGAGGTGATTTGGCAGCCTCTGTTTCTCATTCTTATACCCTCCTCCCCTTTTTGAGGATTATCTCCAGCTGGGGTTCAGGCAATAGTCAGTCTCTTTACATGGGGCTCTAGCTGTTTCTATTGCCAGTACATAATGTTCTCACTCAGACCCTTCTTCCTGCCAAAGGATGGCTGCTTATTCAGGTGATAGTCCAGGATAGTCGACTTGATTATGCTGATATCTGGCTGGGGTGTTGGCTAGCCCTGTCTCTGGGGAAGTGCTCTGTGCCTGTTTTTCTAAACTTAAATGCCATCCAGTATAATCTTATAACTTTACCTACGTTAACCACACCTATCTTACCAGGTCAATAATGTTCAGCAGATTATGAGTTTTTAAATGATACCTCACACAACACACTTTGTTCAAAATGTATCATAGTCTTGTAAACATGATGGACATAGGGGTACAGTCTGTCTCACACACTCTCTGTCTCTGCCTGCAGCTGTTGCTCCAGTTTTCATTGACGTGCTGGGCCCCCGGGGTCAGGGGATCGGGCTGGACTGTAGATCCACAGGCTGGTTCCCCATACCAGAACTCCAGTGGGTTGGAAAGAACCTGGCGAAGGAGATTGTGACCAATGTGACTCAGGACAGGGAGAACCTGTATACCGTTGTGAGTCACATCACTGTCACAGAAGCAGACAATAATGGAGACATCAGCTGCATAGTGAGGAATGGCCTGCTGGAGACAGAGCAAAAATCTGCCATTCACCTCTCAGGTGAGTCCTGCTGTGCAGAAGGGGTCACCACGGGAGTGGGGCGGGAGCAGCACGGGGTTTCTTGGGAATTGCACTCGGCTAGGGCCCGTTACGGGTACTGAGACAGAAAATAGCCTTCTAACCTGACTTGTGGGGCCGTTTGTGACGGATGTTTCTGTGATCTGGACAAACGGCCTCTCAGGAGCTGGTGTGAGTCTTACTGACATCAAGCACAGATAAGGGGAGACAGTGTTGTCTAGTGAAGAGAGCACTGGCCTGGGTCTGAGGAGCTCCCGGTTCTTTTCCCAGCTCTGCCACTGCACTGCTGGGTGACCTTGGGGTTGCACCGGGATAACTATTTCAGTAAAAAATGATCACACCTGAAATAGTTAAATCAGTAAAAAACAGCAGAGCACCCCTTGCTCCCAGTCCACACTTAAAATTTAGATCGACCTAGCTACGCTTTTACACCCCTGAAACTAAGCCGACACAACCTCCATTGTAGGAGTGGCTAGGTCAGTCAATGGATAACCTCCACTGACAGAAACCACTTCCGTTGTTGTAGGAAGCATCTACACTACGGCGCTACAGCAGCACAACTGCAGCACTTCTGCTGTGGCACTGTAGGGCCGGTAAAGCAGACATGCCCTGAGTCACCACTTAGGTGTTTCTGTTAACACCTAATTAACATTTTGATTAAAGAAACCTAATTTGCAAGACTTGGCTTTCCAATTAAGGTATTAAGAACTTGCAGTAAACAGAGCTTCTACCGCCCACTGGTCTGCCAAAACCACTCAGGGCTGGTCTACACAACAGAATTGGTTCAATGTAAGCTGCCTTACATTGACGTGCCTCTGAAAGAATCGACGCTAAAATGTAGCTCCCACCCACTGCACCGACTAAGGCCTTGTCTACGCTACAAAGTTTTGTTAATAAAAGTCAGCTTGCATCAACAAAACAGTGGCTGAGAACTGGGAGGCTGTGACAATGATCATCTGAACAGCCAGCTGGTGCAGGCAGGACCGGGCAGGCTGGGCATGGAGCCATTGGCTGTTGGCTGGTAGCAGCAGAAGGGATTTGGGCAGAGCAGAGTCCTGGTTCTTGGAAGTGATGCTGTGTTGATTTCTCCAGTCAATGACTCCCATGTGTGGCTGTGATTTGAGCATGGAGGGGACGTTCCCTTCATTCCTGTGAATTTCTGGGGATCTCTGAGCCAGGACTCCGATATCAAACCGTGTGAAAAGCCCATTCTCCAGCTCCAGGATGAGTCCGTGCTCCTCACACATTGCGCTCTCTGTTTGCCAGGTGACATCTTCCCCCGTGTTTCTCCCTGGCTGGCTGCATTCTGGGTAGTGTTCACTCTGAATCTTATGGCTATTGGAGCTTGTGCATGTCTTGGATACAAAGGTAATGGGACTGTGTTGTTTGCATGTATGGAGCCAGGCCCTAGAGGGCCCTGCTCTGAGGCATGGCAGCATCTTATCGTTCAGATATTTACCTTGTGTTCATTTTAGGAAATAAACCAAGCTAAGAAACTGAGGTTCCCGGTCCCACCCGTATTATCATATTGCTCAGTGTTTCCCCTTCCTTCCCTATCTCACGGCAATGTCTGATTCTCTATCTCACAGCAAAGCAAAAGATCTCTAAGAAGAAATCCTCTGAAGAGGAGACTCTGTTTATTCGTGGTAGGTCTCCCGCTCTATCTCTTGCTGTGTCTGATGAGATGTGTGAGCTCTGTGACTGCTTGGTATGATCTGTGGGCTCAGTGCAATGAAAGGGATGGATCCAGGATGTCTCTACCTTGTGATTGCTCGCCTACCCCCCATTCTCACACACCCTGATGATAACAGGCTGGCAAATGTGTATTTTTCAGCAGAAACCCAAGGGTCAGTGCTTGTGAGATTCCCTGCATGCGGATGGGACAGGGACATGGTTTGCAGTGACAACTCTGGGTCAGCTTCTGTCCAACTAACCCTGGGCAATTGCTCGGTGTCTCTATTCTACTTAAAGACAATGACACTCTGTGAGATGATTCCAGCTTTGTGGCTCTCAAATGCACAGGGCACAGGGAGGGTGTTTAGCCACTGGAAGAAGCTGCCAAAGCAAGTGGTGAATTCTCCATCACTTGATCGCTTCAGATCCAGACTGGGCACCTTTTTCACCTCTGGGCACCAAACCTGAGTTACTGGGCTCACTGCAGGGGGAACTGGGTGAGAGTCCCTGGCCTGTGATAAACAGAAGGTCAGAGTAGATGATCTAATGGTCCCGTCCGACCTGAAACTCTGTGCATCTATGACATTCCCTCTGTCAGGTGTGCCAATAGACACAGCAGCACCATTGTTTTAAGTCCACACGTCTAATTTATTCCACTGTGAACTTTTCAATGTTTAGTAACTATGTTGGTTTGCATTGTGGTGGTGCTGAGTGGCACTGACCCGTTCTGCTGGGCGCTGGGCACACGCATGCAGGGAAATTCGGATGAAAGGTGGAGAGAATGGATACCACATGCCAGCACGGTGACGGGCGTTCTCACAGCAATCACAACCCCGAAGAGCCCTGAGGATCCCCTTCTTTCATCTCCTTTGCCCTCTGCCATGCCCCTTTGTGGCCACCATTCCTCCAGCTGGGGAAGGCTGGATAGGACTCCCCTAGCAAGCAGTGCTGTTCTGTAACTAACCAGAGGGGTCGCTGTGGAGTAATTTACCCTGTCCCCTGCTTCTACTAGCCCTGCTGCTCCAGCCCAAGGCCTGTGCTATTCACAGCCTTGCAACCGTTTAACTCAAGATGTGTTTTGAAATCTAATTAGTTAAACTGGTGTAAGATTGTGTGTAGACGAGGGCTAAGGAGCGATAAACTCCCCCAGATCTCCTGCCTGGTGGTGCATTTCACGAACTGCCAGCCCTGCTCCTGTCATATCTGCTGGCTCCAGCACTGGGTTTAGGAGGGCGGCTGTGGGATGTCTGTGACTAACCCCAGTTGTTAGGGAGTGTACTGCACCACAGTGTGTCTCTGGGTATAACTCTTTTCTCCATTTCAGACACTGAGAAGAAGGCCTTGGAATCAGGTACTTGGCTAAACCCCTCGTAAATGTGTGTCTGTCCTTTCACACTATGATGAGATGGAAAAATCACCACATACAATGTTCAGGCTTCAGTCACTTTCATGATTATCTCCCCCTGCCTGGGAAATAAACAAATACTGCAGCTGGGGGAATTCTGTGCCACTGCACAAGGCAGAATTTACACAGAATTAATGTTCCCTGCAGAATTCTATTTCTTCCCGCAGAATTCGTGTTTTCTACCAAAATGCTTCCTTTTGGTGAAAAATCACACATTTCAACCCCACACATGGCAGGGCTTCGGCTGTCAGTCCCGGGCAGCCGGGCTTATGGGTATCAGCAGGAACCCCAGCCAAGCAACATATTTTAAATCTTTTTTCTTGTCTTTATGGTTACAGACATACTTGCTGACAGGTATTTTGAAATAAATTACCAAAAGAATTGAAACCGTTGTGATTATATTGTGTTATTTGGACAAATAAAATGTGCAGAATTTTGCAGAATTTTAAAATATTGTGGACTGAATTTTTAATTTTTTGATGAAGAATTTTTAATTTTTTGGCACAGAATTCCCCCAGGAGTAAATGATTTCAGCGTCATCCTTAACAACAGAGAGAGAAGTTAATGCATATGGACTGCCAGGACTCAAGCAATGCTTCAGATTATGGGGGTGACTGTGTAAATAGCTGCACACACCAAAGTGCTGTGCTGTAACACCCCCATGTGGATGCTGTGGGTGCACACTAACAGGTTCCTAGGTTGCATTAACACAGTCATATTTGAAGAGGACTATCTCAGTGCAAACTAGGTACCATTTAGTGCACACCAGCAACATTCACCTGGGGCAGTTATAGATCAGCCCTTTGGTACGTGCTGCAAATCACACCCTCATAGGCCAAACTATGGGGTTGGGTGGACAATTCTGACCTGCAAAATGGGCTTTCCGTCTACCACAGGTGCCCCTCAGTGCCAGCCACTACCTCTGTGCTACTCCTGCCCTGAACTCCTCAGGTCTGTCCTCTTCCCCACACCTTACCCCTCTCATGCCCCCCAGTTTAGGCCTGGGCCACAAACAAACAGACCCTCCAAACCCTAATGCACTCTGTCTGGCCTCTCTGCAGTGCTGATGGGACCCGCGCCCACACTGTTCCCATGCAAGCCAGGACAGGGCCTGACACCACATCTCTACAGGTGCATGTCTACGGTGCAGGTGGGAGGGAGCTTCCCAGCTCGAGTAGCCAGATACACGCAGGCTGTGATTGAGCTAGTGCACTAACAATAGCAGTGTGGCTCTGGGTAGCATGGGCAGCAGCTCAGTGCAGCTGCTCGAGTACATACCCAGGGGGTCCGAGTGGGTTTGTACTTAAGTGGCTAGCCTAAGACGCTGCATGTGCTGTCCTTTCCTAACTGGGAAGCTCGTGATCAGTTGCAGTGTAGATGTAACCAAAGTTTGGAACAGCCCCATGTCACTCTGCTCCAAACTACCCACACTGAACCCATGACGGTCTCCTTTTCTTCTCTCCCCAGAATGCGCGGACCTGCATCGGATGCTTGGTAAGATCATCCCCCGCCCCATTAGAGCCCCAGGGCAGAGGCTTTCAGCCATACGTTGGCAGATCCAGACGCACTGACACCACGGGGCAGGGCTGAGTGAACAGTTCGGGTGAAAATCTAAATCACATTAGAGTCACCCCAGTCCCACCGCAGCACTGGAAGGTGTAGTTTTCGTGCTGCAAAGGGCCGTTAGTAACACAGAAAAGGAATTGTCCTTAGATGGAAGGGTTGAGAACGTCAGAGCTGTTTCGAGATCCAGACCCGTGTCTGCCCTCAAGGTGAGATGCTGCACAAATCCCAGCCTGAGTTTTATCCTGCCAGTCTCCCTTTAAAATCTCCAATCTGCCGGAGGCAACCACAGCCAAACAGCAACTTCTCACAGGCCTGGATTCTGCTCTGGGTGACACCCGGGTAAACCCAGATTCGCTCCAGTGAAGCACATGGAGTCATTGTGGATTTACAACAGTGTCAATGAGAGCAACATTTGCTCCAGTCCCCGATACGAAGAGACAAGATAAAGGCATCCCTGAGAGCCGGTCATTGCCTTTAGCAGAGATCTCTGGTCTCTGGGTGAAAGGGCCTGTGTTTCACTTCACACAGCCAGGACATTTCTCCTTCGACAGTGAGGGCCCATTAATTATGTGTAAAGCGATCACACAGTTACAGAGTAACACCCAGAACTGAGCCCTCTGCCTACCTGACAGGGAATAACTCCCTCTCTTTCCATTTCAGGCAGGGCGGTCATGGAGCTAGGTAAGAGGACGTGTTTTCATGTCACATTTCACATCACTCGGTTCCTTTCTATTTGCCAATGACCCCTCTCCCAGAACAGCATCTCGTGTCAGAGCGAGGTCCCCGTGTTTGCCGTGCCCCTAACGGTGTTTGTTCCTCTTCCCTTGCAGATTTCAGGCGGGCTCGGAGTTACATGGGTGAGTGGGGCTGTGAGGGGGTGAGCAGATGCTGCGCTGGGGTTAGAGGTATTGGCGTTACATAGCTGAGCTGTCAGAGGTGTGGGGTCCCCATGGGGCAGGCAGGGCAGGGCGTGCACTGGCTGCAGAGCCATGGGGCTGGATGCTGTGAATGGTCCTGAACACGCTGCCCTGCGCTGTAAGTCTCACCCCCAGGCAGCTCCCTCCCAATCCACCCCTCAGTTAGTCCTGACACCCCCACCCCATCTCCCACTGGCCCTTCAGTGATGATCCATCCCTACCCCGTCATCTGCCCCTTCAGCCCCACTCAGCCCTGCCTCCACAGCCTGCAGAGTCTTCAGCCCCTGGGAATCCTCCATGCCCCCAGAAGCCCTAACACCTCAGGGACAGATCCTGTGCAGGGGGCAGTGAGAGGATGCACAGAGCTCAATCCCCCCACTCCAGCTCCCCCATCTCCCCACCAGCTCAGGGACCAGGCCAAGTCATAGTCTTGGCGCTCCCCAGAGCCCACAGCCGGATCCAGGCTAGCAGGGCCAGTCCCACTAGCCACCCCAACCCCTAACGATGGAGTCTGGCCCTTAGCTCCTTCTCTGACCTCCCTCTACCCCCTCAGCCCAGCTCAGTCTCTCCTCAGTGCCCCTTCCCCACCCCTCTGCCCCTCGCTCGCAGTACTGGGCGTCTCCCCTCAAGCCCTGATCCATTTAGACAGGCCCGTCCTGCCAAGGCAAAGGCCTGAGCAGCCACCCCCACTCCCAACCTGAGCTGACACTTCTGCCTGCTCCAGCCTCAGGGAATCAGCCCCTCGGGGTCACAGCCCTGCAGAGCAGGTGGACACGGAGCCGAATTCATCCCTGCTCCATCTCGCCCAGAGCCAATAGGGACACCCCAGGGATGAATTTGGCCGGCTATCTGCCCTTCTCACTGCACTGGGATTTGGACACCCCAAGGACACAGGGCAGGGAAGCCCAATTCTCCCCCTTTCCATGTCACACAGCAGGGCAGAGATGAGGGGCCTGTGCTGGCTGGCTCAGACAGTGTTTATGGCAGGGAGTGGCTGCATGAGCTGAGCTCTCCCCTTCACCACGGATCTCCTGGGTAGAATCGCTCTCCCGCGAGACCGTGGGGTCCCTGACTGTACCTGTGGCTAATAAGGTTATTCTGGTCTCTCTCCTGTGAGATCGTGGGGTCCCTGACTGGACCTGTGGCTAATGGGATTATTCTGGTCTCTCTCCTGTGTGATCGTGGGGTCCCAGAGCATCCCATGCCTCATGGGGTATTCTGGTCTCTTTCCCATGGGATCGTGGGGTCCCCAATTGACCTGTGGCTAATGGGGTTATTTTGGTCTCTCTTCCCAGTTCCCATCACCCTGGATCCGAGTTACACACACCCTGAACTCACCGTGTCTGCAGATGGCAGAACAGTCCAGAACAACCCCCCTTTCCTAGAGTCAGCTGCACCCTCCAGGGCCTTGATCGCCGTGGGGCGGGAGGGGTTCACAATGAGGGATCATGATGGGAAGGCAGGGGTTTGCAGGTGGTACTGGGAAGTGGAGATTGGGGATAGCCCAGAATGGGAGCTCGGGGTGCTGAGTGAGGCTGTGAGGGGCAGAGTGAGACAGGAGAGGCTGGAGAGACCCCCTGAGGAGGGGTTCTGGGCTCTGGGGAGATCCGAGGGGCAGTATCACCCCAGGGAGGCCGACACTGTGATCCTGAACTGGGGTCTGAAGCCGACAATGATTGGCGTGTATCTGGATCTAGGAGCAGGGAGTGTCTCATTTTATAGTGTCAGTGGAATGAGCCTTATCCTGGAGATTCCTGTCAGAGGTTCTGAGAGATTGTTCCCATTCCTCAGCCCAGGTTTTGGTGGGAGATGGGACAGGGGGAAACCCCTCAGCATCTGCCTCCCCAGCGACTGGGATTTCCACCTTGAATTCAGTGATAGTCAGGGGAATTCCACAGCCCCAGCACAGACCCCTGCCTCCAACAATGGGGAATGGGCAAGAAACAACACAGGGCCATCTGCAACAGGAGAAACAGCCTCAGCCTCTGGACAGCACCTGGCTCCTGAAAACCAGGGTGTGAAAGGAAACAGCACTAAGCCATCTTGGACCAAAATGTTCCCAAAGCCCTACCACCCCTGGAAGAGAGGAATGGGGAATAAAACAGAGCAGGACCATCTACAAGCAAAGGGGGAAAAGCAACTCCAAACCCTGAAGTCTGAAAGTCCACCTGCAAAAACCCTACCTGCCAAGAGCCCTCCAGCAGGGCAAAGGGAATCAGAAAGAGAGAAACACTCAGAATATGAATCCATAGGGATCTCTGGAGCTGATGCTCTTGTGCTGCAGATTTCAAGGCCAGGAAATTCGACCAGGGAATCAAATCCAAACACTGACACCTTGGAAATAGCCTCACCCCAAAGAGAAAGTGGGGAAAGGGTGACACTTCAGATGTTTCCTGCCCCCTGAACACAAAGGAAAACTGCAGAGATTAGTGATAATGCTTTAAAACTCACACTAATTACACAGGAAGCTGTTAACTGGAGGGAACTCTGCTAATGCTACTGTTAAGGTTAGGAATTTGAATACACAGAAGTCAGGAAATGCAGAAGGGAAGGTTCTTACAGTGACACTAACTCTCACACATTGCAGACATACATCATCTGCGGCTACTGCCCTTATTCAGTGTGAGTGGATGGTAGAATGAAGCATTTACTGTGTAGGACAGAGTCTGATATACAAAGACGTTTGCCACTGCAAAACAAGGAAAAATGCAGAATTTGTATTTTTACAAAGAATCTTTGGTTTTTCTCCAGCAGCCCAGCTCTGAAGGCAGAGCAGAGAGTGACCCCTGCTGGCCAGGCACCCAGCTCTGAAGGCAGAGCCACTGCAAGCAGAAGTGCAGAGGTAAGGGGGGCTGGTTTGTTTTTGCCATCCTTACTTCTCCACTGGTCCTGGCGGCGGTGCTGCTTTCGGAGCAGGGAGCCTGGCTATGGAGAAATTTCATGTTGATGGTAATGTGCTGTTCTGTGCTGTGTGTGTTCAACTGCTGCCTGTATATGCTGTGGCTAGGGAAACTGAAGTTCAGCATTTCATTTTAATCACGGAAAAACATGGACTTCTGTGGGGGGTTTTCTGAGAATTTTGGGGGTTTTTTACCACAGAAAACTAAGATCCCTGCTGATATCCCTAGTCGTATGGCGTAGCACCTTATTCCAACAGCCCGATTGACTTCAGTGAGACCACTCCTGGGGTAAGGTAACACGCAGCATGTATAGAGACACCAGACCCAGGCCAGTCATAAACAGCGTCTGCAGTGTGGATGAGTTACTGTTACTCGGAGAACTTTACCTTCTGTGCTTCCTGACTTTTGTCCATTTACAGACCCAGTAAATAGGACCAACATTTTTCAGAAACGGAGAGAAGGCGCATGGACCACAGCTGCACATGTTGGGGTGTCAGTGATCGTTTGGTCACTTTGACACCTAAATAGGTAAATGAGCGTGTAAATGGCTAATTGTGCACAATAAATGGTTGTGCACAAATGCATACTTTACAAGGAAAGTGAGTCTCTACCTTTGAGAAATTTTTCCATAACTTTACACTTGGGTTTTGTGTTTAATCTCCCTGTTCATTACACGTAGAACAAAAAGAAAGAAAATGCCAGTGCTATGCTACATGCAGCTGTAAAACTGTTAAACCTTCAGCTTTCTGTGTACTGGGGGTAATATTTTTAAAATTGCCTAAGTGAGTTAGGATCCTACATACCTTTTCATAAGTGACTTAGGCACTTGGGCTCAAATCTTCACAGTGTTAAGGCACTTAACTCCCATTGAAATCAAGTATAGTCATAACTTTGCCCTAATAGTCGGTTACTTTTGAAAAGAGGACTGAGGCTGTGGAGTCACTTAGGATCATATTTTAAAGATGTTTAGGTGCCTGGCTCTCATTTAAATAGACAACTTTAAAAATCTGACCCTTTTGACATTTTTTCACCATACCTTTAAATGTTTAAGAACACTTTTGCATACAGAGTTAAGTAGGTGTTTTGCAGAGGGTTGTGGCAGCTAATAACCAAAGAGACGTGTGCAGTCTCGCACACACACACACACACACACACACACAGCGCTCTCCCAGAGACATTCCTCTTGTTCTCTCTTCATGTTGTTTTCCTTAATCAAAAATACCCTGAAGGTGTTTGTGTTGCTTTAGCGTGTGGAAATATCCAAATTCAGGCAGGGAGATTGGGAACGTAAAGCACAAGGAAGAGCTCAGACGAAGTGAGGAAGCCAAGAAAAAGTATCCTAAATAGAAACAAAGGAGTTAAAGAACGTTATAGAAATATAGAGTTTGCAGGTTAATGAAGAAGAACCAATATCCCAAATATACATTCATAGGCTTGGACAGTAATATCACGTAAATACTATCAATATGTTCCAAAAACAAACTTCTAGCTGGAAAAGGAAATAAATGGAATAGGAATAAAGAAATAATCTAAAGCAAAGATAAGGACAACAAAACTAGGGGAGGGAGGGAGGAGAAAGCCTGTTGCCTTTTTTGTACTGTGCTATTGTAATCAAAAGAGTAATATTTAATGTGGGGGTCATTATTTCTAAAGCAAATATGAAGAATATGTCTTTGGTTTACAAAGTTTTCCTTTTTTATTTTCATTGTTCTAATAAAAATATAGCTGATGTGGTCAGTTTATATTTTCATGTTATTTTTAACTGAAGCTGAGCAGACAGCCTGCACATAAAATGTCCATTTTATTGTTTCAATTAAAACCTTAAATTAAAACTCACCACCATCAAAAAGATGGGGACCCTGAGATCCCCCACTCTGGCTTTGACTTCACTAGGATATAGAGCATGTTTTTAAAAGACTCCTCCCCAGCTAAACTGTGTTAAAACCCCAGCGTAGACAGGGGAGTTGGGTTGCAATTTGTATTTCAACATATTAAATACTGACAGTCAACAAATGCGGGATCACACTAGGCAGCACTGGCCTGAAGTGGCAGTGACTTCTGTCTGGAGATAACCCAGCAGGATTGAGTATTAAAGCCCCCAGGCAGCAGCTCTCAGCCACATCTGGGGTGCCACAAATGGCTGGGAGAAGACCCCCAGGCAGCAGCTGGTGCCACATCTTCCCCTGCAGCTGACTGACCCCCTTTGTTGGGATGGTGTGGGGGCCTGAAAGGGGATGGGTCCTACTGCCAAGTGTTCATAGCCATTGCTGTTTGATCCTTCAGTGTCAGCTCTTCCAATCACCGGGAAAGAAAACTAACCAAGGCAAGCGTTGGATTGTTCACCTACTAATAGGAAATGTGAACTGGGTTTAGACCGTCGTGAAGCTGTCTCTCCCCCGTAGCACACTGCAAGTTCATGGGGAACTTGGTGCTAAATCATTTGTAGACAAGCTGATTCTGGGTCAGGGTTAGGTGCAGAGCAGAGTAGCTACATTGCTGTGGTGTATTACAGGTCATCCTTTGATATAAGTTTTTGTCTCTTTTCCCGACACCTTAACTCAAGGGAGGACCTCCAGCAGGATGGGAAAGGTACCCTGATTGTGCGGTGGAGAGAGCTTCCCTCCTTGGGATCCCTGGCATAGATGGGCAGGGGACTCTTGTGGGAGGAGGGTCCAGCAGGCAGAAGAGGTGGCCAGGGCAGCTATCATGGGAGGAGGGACAGGCCTCCTTTCACCTAACTCTCTGCAAACCAGAGTTGATCTGGTGGCTCAAAGGGACCTGAGGCCCAGGACCAGAGAGGAAGGAGGTGGGCAGGATGATCGACAAAGGAGGATTGTCCAGCCACCTGCTTTTAAGCCCTTCTCTGGGTCCTGGGTTCAACTGGTGGTTGAACGAGACTTGGGGCTAAGGCTGGAGGGTGCGGGCAGAGTGAGCCTCAACAGCTGCATCCCCTGTTGAGCTGGTGGCAGAACAGAACTGGGGCTATGGCCATAAGGGTTGGATAGGATGAGCCTTGACAGCTGACGCTGACACTAGTGGAAGAACCAGGTTGACATGATGGAGAAGGAACTAAGTTGTACGCAGTAGGTACCCAAACCACACAGGAAGGCTTAATACTCATTCTGCTCTGGAAAGTAGGGAGAGTTAACATTCAGCACCCAAAGATAGGAGAGAGGCTTAATGGTCAGCATCCGAGGGATCTTCCAAGAGCTCTGGCCCCTTGTGATGTCCAGTGATGGATGCCAAAGATGGCTTCTCTCCTCCAAAGTTCAATGACCTTCTTTCAAGCGGCAGGATGACCTCCTGCTCTTCTGCCATTCCTGTGCTCTTCCCACCCCCTGCTGATGTCTATGCAAATGAGGTTTCAATTGCCTTTGTTCCCACCTTGCTCCATTTCTTTGGAGACAAGGAGATAGCTGCCTTCCCTCCTGTCTGGGGGACAGCCTGCTTCTCCTTTGCTTTGCTCACAGACCAGAAAGCAGAAGATCGGGAAGTCTTCCTACTTCCTCCGCTAGTGTTAAGACCTTCAGTTCACCAGGATATTCATCACCAATAGGTCAGAGGCTTTCCTAAGAGACCTTGCTCAATAGCCTCTAAGAATTCAGTACTATTTGATACAATCACTTGAGTCAATTGTTTATGACCTGAAGTTCAGCCTCACGTCTTTCTACACCAGTTCTACCTCGGCAATGTATTCTTTGTAAAGTAAAACCCAGACCAAGCTTCTCTCTCCAGCTGGGTGGAGACACCATGCCCCTCCTCCCCTGCTTGTTAGCTTGCGAGCTTTCTTGACTTCCTATGTCAATGGAGAAATAGTTCCCAGAGCAGATCTTTTAGAAAAATACACAATCTTGATTTTAAAATTGCCAGTGATTGAGAATTTACCATGACACAAATCCACCATGATCCCAGGTTCCATTTTTATTGAAATGGATCCCAAAATAGATCCCAAAATGACCCCGATTTATCTCTCTCTCATGTACACTTCAAATGGTAGATTTATTGTTTTAACTGCTATTTAATCAGCTCAGAGCTTAAGGATTTTTTTAGAACTATGCCCATGATACCTGAATCTTCAGGAATCCTTCAGGAATCCTTCAGGAATCTGGTCCATTGATTCCAATGGAGTGACACTGATTTACTGCAGCTGGCGACCTGACCCTATAACTTTTCTTTGCATTATCTCTAATCTCTGAAATCCCATCCGGCAGACACTGGATTCCCCACTCTGTTTCCCTGTACCAATACTTCTCTGCCAGCTTCAGTTGATAGTTACCCTTGTTCAATGCTGGAATTATCAGGGTTGTTCTGTGACAGCACTGCTCTGGGGGCTTAGACACACAACCAGGCAAGGAAGTGAGAACATCTAAAGCAACCCTTACTCCATGGTGTGTTCTACCAGCGCCCCCGGGACAGCGCAGCCACTACTTACCCTCTTGTGCATGTGCACGTCTAGGAAGTGGCTAATGCATAGACTGGGAGTGGGTGGAGCTGTGGCCTCCCAGCCAGCACAGCTGAGCCAGCACACATGGGGAAGTACCCTGCCCCAGGAATCACAGATTACTTCCCCTCCTCCCCCAGCGCTGGTGCTGGGGAACCCACAAAGCAGAATGTGCCCTTTGCTCAGGGTTTGTGGCAAAACCACAACAGAGCCGTCTTTATTTTTATATTTGTCTCTTCCTGCTCTTTGTTCTTCTCTTCACAGTACCTCTGGCCTGTTCTGCAATTACTCTTCTGCTCAGAAAAGCAACTCTGCCTGGGGAATTCTCAGCCTGGCACCTGCATCCAGATCATGCCAGCTTTGCTGTGCTGAGGCAGTACAAAGGGGTCAGAACAGGGGCAAAGAATCTGTCCATGTCACTGGGCTGTAGCATAAGCCCATCTCGCCTCACTTAGCCACCTTAAGTTAAAGATATTCCCAGGCTCAAGAAGTTTTAAATGGAGTTGGGTTGAGAGTCTCAGCAGCAAGTCTGAGTCTCCTTTCACTTACCCTGGTGTAACTCAGGGTAGCGTTATCAAAATCAATGTTTACCCTGGAGCAAATGAGGGGGAATCAGGTCCAACACCTTTCACTTTGTAAAGTTTGGAGATGCACGGTCAAGGCATGCAAACAACCTTAACTCACCAGCCTTCAGTCTTCCTGTGTTTATTCCTTTCATACGTACTTGGTAAGATGTTTTGGTTTGGAAGCAAGACCTTTTTCCAAGGGCGTTACAAAGCCCATAGCCTGTGAGATCACAGCTAATTTCAGAATCAGATAAAGGGTCATTTTTTCAAAGAGCACCTGTGGGATTTAGGAGGTTAATTCCCACAGAAAGCAAATGGGACTCAGGCTCCTAAGTGACTTGGGTGCTTTTGAAAATTTGACCCTTTATGGATTTCAAATTTAGCAAAAATCAGGCTTGATGTACAAACCAATTCCAAGCAGCCCTGTCTGTATTTACAGCACAAAGGAGGTGTGTATTGTTTGAACTATTATATAATCAACTTTCCATTTAAATACTGAAAAAAATTGTTAGAAATATTTCATGCCTTTTATGTCTGCTGAAAACCTTGGCCCCACTTGCATACATTAGCAGGGACTAAATAGACTTGTAAAGCTGTGACAGTGTTTAACTTACAGGTGCCATGGCTAATAAAATTGCTTACAAATACAATATTCTTTTTCCAGGTGCTTCATCTATTAGATGTTTCCATGAGATGGTGAGTACATAAGAACGGCCATACTGGCTCAGACCAATGGTCCATTCAACCCCTCCTTGACGGAGTTAACATTTTAAAGTTTTCTGTGCAGTAAGGATAAATAACTCTGCTGCTAAGCAATGAAGCTAGCCCATACTGTGATGTGGCTGTAATCTGTAAAGACAAAAACGGCTGAGAGTTTAAAAAACTGGACAGGAACAGATGGTGAATCCTGGTGACAACTGAACCTGGTGATATTCTGAACAAAAAGAGCCTTCCACAATAGCTGTTTCCATCGTGTCACACTGACTCAACACACATTCTAGGTTTCAGAGTGACACACAGACAGAGCGACAGTCCTAGAATCTTCTTATAAAGACAGGCTTTCCAATAGCCCAGCCTTATTCTCCAGCTACTCATATTTCCTTCCCAGGTCAAATCCACTTGCTGCTGTGGTGAGAAACCGTATAGTCGTGTTTTCTAGAGCCTATTCCAATATTTTTATTGAAACTTATTTTTTGAGTAAATGTAACTTTGCCACCAAAATTCAAATGGCAATGGAACAATTTCATTTTGGTCCAAAATCTTTTTTTTTTTTTTTTAAACCAAAAAAGCAGCAACCAAAAATGCTTAGGGCTTTTTGGTTCCTCCCCCCCCCCATGATAGTTTTCAGGCTTCAGTAAAAAAATATTCATATTCAAAAATCAAATATTTTTATCAAAACTGAAAATGGTTTTCAAAAGCCAATAAATCAATCAGATTTTGTCTTTGGCTTTTCATTCAAAACCAAACAACATGTTTAAAAAAAATAGGAAAAAAATGACAGTATTTCAAAACTTCCTGTGAAAGAATAATTAGCACTTCCCCTCTGGAGTCCATTGACTTTAGAGGGGCTACTCACATGAATCAAGTTACTAATTGGTGTCAGTATTTGCTGGATTGAGATCTTAGTGGGTGTGTCTATGCTGCAGTGTAAGCCCAGGGTTCGAATTCAGGTTCAAGCCAACTCCCCATTCCATCTACACACATATCGCATTAACCCAGGGCTTGGACCCAGGTCCCGGACCCAGGTCCCAGGACCCCAAATAGAGGGTCTGCGCCTGAGCCCTATTGCTTTGCAGTGTAGAAACAGCCCCACTGGACTCATGCTCTGGGAGTCCACCAAAAGTATTCCATAATCCCACAGGCGGGCTCTCTTTGTCCTCTGGACAGTCAAGTTTCCCCACACTGCACTACAAACAAAGAGCTAGAGCAGCCACGTTTTGGGCATTCATTGGAAAGTCTGAGATGTGGGTGGTTAGACTTGGGCCTGCATCATGCAGTGTAGATGCTGGAGCCCCAGGTTGGGGCCCACCATATGTGTTTCCCACATAATGAAAGTCGCAGATTATATTTTAAAGGCTTCAGCATTCTGCCTGATCACAAGAGCCAGAAACTTACTTTTTAAAAAATAAAAGCTGAGCTGGGTCTGTAATGATCACATGACTCCAGCAGGGGGGTCTTGAAGAGACACCTCAAAATATCACAATATTCATGTAAGTTAAGAGCATGAACCAGCATTCCATTTTGTGTACACTTTATGCATTCACTCCCGCCAGTCACTTGGTAGCATATTGCACCCACTGTCAAGCCCTTCTCTGAGGGGGTTTTTAACAAGATCAGAGGAGTGGAGGCATAATGTGCTTCTTTGATTTTTATTTTGAAATCTACATTTCCTACTGACTCTTTTGTTAAAACTCTTGACAGGGACTGGACGTTTTTCAGGCCTCCCAGAAGACACAGTGTTTTAAGGAGCCATTTGAAGAAAAGAAGAGAACAGATTTCTCTAACGAACAGAAGAAACACAGAATGCACAATGAAGTTAGCACTGTACATAAAAATACCACCCTGCTGCTAAGTAAGGAAGTTGTAGGAACAGGGGATGGATGCTGAACATGGCCAGAGAGGAAACGAATTGTCTTCATTGACTCTTGTTCCTCTAACCACATCCTGTGGTTTCTCCGACTGGGTCTCTGAGTGCAAGTTACTGAACTGTCAGAGACAGGATTACATCAGCTCTGCAAAACCACCGCTCAGCTCAGAGCTATTTACAGTCACCACATTTGTAACTAGATTCTAAAAGCTGCAGCCAGCAACCACTGCCCTCCACAAACTGCTCTGCTTTGACAAATGAGCTGCTCCCATCAAGGCAGGCATTTGTGGATGCTTTTACTTTCCCTGGCTGAAGAGGTCATGCTAGGGTGAGAGGAGATCCACTCCCAGAAGGGGCCACGAACAGTGTTAGTAGCTGGTCTAGGGGTAAGAGCTAACCACTGCCTCTGCTAAAACAGCCAAACACCCTCAGTCTGGCCTGGTCGAAGCAGAATGAGCTGAGTTTAGTTAGCTAATGAGCTCCGAGGCTGTGTCATGATAGTCAAAAAGAGCTGGGCTTTTAACTGAGGTAGCTCAGTCAAGTTAGCCTTCTTTCCCCCAGACTGCAACATGCTCCTCTTCTCCCTTTCACAGCACAGGGACAAGGGGACCACAAGGAGGTTCTCTTGTCACACCTCCAGGGTGCTCTAGCTCCACCCACGCTGATGCCCTTTTCCCACCTTTTGTTCATTCAGCCTCTCTCTTCATGGCTTGACCCTTCAACCAAGTCACTGTGTGTTTTCTCCTTTCCAGCTAGAAGGGGAGCTGGGGCACAGGTACCCTGTAATGAGTAGCTAAGATCTGCTAAGTCCCAAACCTTGACTATTTCCCTGAACCTTTTCTTATTCCCCCTCTCTCAAGATTCTGCTCCACCACTATCCTGGATAAACCTTTCCTACAGAGCCTGAAGCCAGGCTTCTCCTCTCCCCCAGATTATTGCTGTTGCATACTATCACCTCTATCTATACCCAGAAAATAGTTACAGACTGCTTCTGAGCAGCTCTTTCCTGCTGCCCACTTCCTGGCTTTTTACCAGCCCCGCCTGTTCCTTCTCAGCTGGGCTCCAGCATCAGCTGGGGTGTTACTTAGGTCAGCTAATTCTCCTCAGGTGTGGCCTCTTTGTTTAATTGGCCCCTTCCCAGCCTCATTAACCCTCTCCAGGCTAGTGTGGAGTGAATACCATGTCACAGGGATATTCAATTAAATGAAAAGGTGACAAATTCCAAACAGGTAAAAGGAAATACTTTTTCACACAATAGATAATTAGATGCAAAGTTTTGTGTACAGGCAGCTTGAGTAGATAAGGAGGTGTGGAAAAGGAAAGGAAAGGAAGGTTCTCTGCCTTCATCTTTAATTCTTCAGGCAGAGCTGCTTCCTGGGAAAGAGGCATTGTGATATGCTGAGATTCCTGGAAGGAAGGGTTGAACTGCATGCTGTTAGTGACCACCTGTGTTCCATGACTGATGAATGTGTGTAAATAGAATGAGTTACTTAGCATACACCCAGACTCCTAGCCACTGATTTCTTCAGCACTAGAAAGCCTACACTCAAAGCTCCAGAATTCTGCTATTGCTTGGAAGAAGGGTGGTGTCAGAAAAAGGAGAAGCAATGTTCAAAGTAAGAGAAGGAGGGAGGACTTCCCAGAGTCAAATAGCAGGTCAGCTGCAGGACCAGGAATAGAGCCGAGATCACTTAACTGCCCTATCCCCAACCCCACACTACTTTTCTGAACCAGAACTCTTGCTTAGCACCCCAGTGTTCTGTAGGCTCTGCCCCTGCTACCATGGCATTTAATTATTGCTGATTTTGTAATACTTTTTAAAAAAATCAATATACCTGTATGACAGGAGATTCAAAGAGCTAGTCTTTCTTAGCCAACCAAAAGAAGGTTGAGGGGAGATATGATTGCTTTCTATAAATACAACAGAGGGATAAATACTACTGAGGAGAGGAGTTATTTCAGTTAAGTGTCACTGTGGACACAAGAACAAATAGATATAAGCTGGTCATCAACAAGTTTAGGCTGGAAATTAGATCAAGTTCTTAATCATCAGAGGAGTGAAGGTCTAGAATAGCTTCCCAAGGGGAGCAGTAGGGGCAAAAAACCTAGCTGACTTCTAGACTGAGCTTGAAAAGTTTATGGAGGGAATGGTATAATGAGTCTGTCTGAAATGGCATTTAGCCAATCTGTGACTATTACCAGCAAATATCTCCAATGGCCAGTGATGGGACACTAGATGGGGTGGGTTCTGAGTTACTTCAGAGAATTCCTTCCCAGGTGTCTGGCTGGTGGGTCTTGCCCCCATGCTCAGGGTCTAACTGATTTCCAGGTTTGGGGTTAAGAAGGAATTTTCCCCTGGGTCAGATTGGCAGAGACCCAGATGGGTGGGGGGGTGCTCCTTCCTCTGTAGCATAGAGTCATTTGCAGGTTTCAACTAATGTAAATGGTGGATTCTCTATAATTTGAAGACTTCAAATCATGATTTGAGGATTTCAGTAACTCAACCAGAGGTTAGGGGTTTATTACAGCAGTGGGTGGGTGAGATTCTGTGGACTGCGTTGTGCAGGAGGTCAGACTAAATGGTCATGATGGTCCCTTTCACCCTTAAAGTCTATGAGTCTAAACTCAATATGCTGAGATTCACCCCAGTGTGGAGGATGAGCCTGAGGTCTACACACCACTGAAGACTGGAGGATTAAGTTCTTCAGATTTCTACCATGTTTGTAACTTTTGTCCCTTCTTCTAGATCAACAGTTTTTCTGTAATGCAGAAGCCACTAAAAAGTCAACATCAGCCAAATCAATTCTAAGAGGTCATCTGCAGCAGCCTCCAGTCCAACAAAAACACCCAACGGAGTAGGGTGGAGGGGCTTCTCCGGAGCAAATCACACCACATAAAAAGAATACTTAATTAATGGGAACCCCTGGAGCCTTATGCAACTATCCTGAAGCCAGGTAAACTACTCGGTCTTTCTGAGGCAAAAGTGAGGCTTCATGGAATAAGGCCAGAATGAGTCACTGTGATCCGCTAGTCTGACCTCCTGTATAACACACAATAATTCCTCTTTGAATTAGAGAAGATCTTCTAGAAAATCTTGATTTTTAAAAATTCCAGTGATAGAGAATCCACCATGACACTTGGTAAGTTGTTCCAATGCTTAATCACCCTCAATGATAAACATGTACATCTTATTTCTAGTATGAATTGGTCTTGTTTCAACTTCCAGCCTTTGGATCCTGTTATACCATGATTTTCTGCTAGATTGAACAGCTTATTATCAAATTTTTGTTTCCTCGGACCTATAGACTATAATCAAGTCACCCCTTAACCTCCTCTTAAATTAAATAGATTGGGCTCCTTTAGTCTGTCATTATAAAGCAGGTTTTCCAATCTTTTAATCATTCTCCTGGCTCTTTTCTAACTGCTCTCCAATTTATCAACATTTTTCTTCAATTGTTGAAGAACAGGACACAGGATTCCAGCAGCGGTCACATCGGTGCCAGATACAGAGATAAAATAATCTCTATACTCCTACCTGAGATTCTTCTGTTTATCATCCCAGGATCTCATTAGCTATTCTGGCTACAGCATCACACTGGAAGATCATGTTCAGCTGATTATCCACCATAACCCCAAGTTTTTTCAGTCACTGCTTCCTAGGATAGAGTCCTCCATCCTATAATATGGCCTACATTCTTTGTTCCTAGATCTTTGTCATATGCAAACTTTAGGTTGTTATTCCATTGAATGTGTGCCATGTTAATTTTGTATCGTTCTAGTTTCTTAATCAAAATGTCATGTGGTACCAAGTCAAATGCCTTACAACTACTGAATACATTAAATCAACACCATTGCCTTTATTAACCAAATCTGTAATCTCATCAAAAATATATCAGGTTAGTTTGACAGGATCTATTTTCCATAAATCCAAATTGCTAGACATCAATTATATTATCCTCTTTTAAAGCGTTATTAATTGAGTCCTGTATCAGCATCTCCAATATCTTGCCCAGGATTGATGTCAGACTGATGTTAACCTAGCAAAGTCAACCCATTTACCTTTTTTAAATATCAGCAAGTTAGCTTTCTTTCAGTCTTCTGGAACTTCCCCAGTGTTCCAAGAGTTACTGAAAATCAATATTAAGGGTATGTCTACGCTGCCAGTGACTTGGGGATTGATGCAGCGGAATTGATTGAGCAGGTTGTGGAGACCCACTCAGTCGATTCCAGAAGTGCTTTCCGGTCAACACAATTAAACCACTTCTCTGAAAGGAGTAAAGCTGTGTCGACCCCCTTTCTTCTCAGACTTCTGAAGGAAGTAAAGAATCTCCAGCTATTCACAATATTTCCCAATTTTTCTTGACTAATTGTTCCCTGAAAGATGGTCTTTGGTTAGGAACTTCCCCATTATGTACCGTAAAATCTGACACACAAAATCTGTGCATTCTCTGCAGCCTTATCAGCCCCTTAGCTTTCATACTCACCTGCTGTATTTGTTATTTATTAGACCCATGGATAAACATTCTCAATCAAATTCTACTCTCCCATATACTAGCATAAATCCTGAGTCACTCTGCTAAGCACTGTGATGTTACCCCTTTCCTTTTCATCGGTATTAGTCTGCAGTGACACTTCAATAAAGCTACTTGGATTTACACTGGTATAAAGGAGAGGATTTAGCCTGCTTACTTCAAACATGGTGAAAGACTTTCTTATTATCTAGTGCATGCGAGGGAGTACAACAGAGCAGTGACCTTAAAACACACCCCATACACCCACTGAAAGAAACGTCACTTTAAAGGTTTGAGTTTGCTGCCTGTTTTCATCTTTATTTGGCCATTCAGCAGGTACAACTGAGACTGGACCATCCATTATCATTCTCTGTGGTGTAGATCAAGAGCATCTCCTTAACTTTTCCTGTAGGAATCTGGGGCTGAGGGCTGGCATAGAGAAAATTAAGTGAATATTTATTATATACAGAGAGCGGTGACACAGGCAAAAGCATCACCAACCTGTCTGCTGTTTGAACCCGAGGAGCAAAGGAAGGCTTTGAGCCAAGGGACAGCAGCCTTTCCTGTACCAGCAACACGAAAAGTATATTGCAGCTCAGATGAAAATAACTGTGTCTAATCTTCTATGAAACCCATTGGGTAGAAGGACGCTCAGAGCAGAGACCCAGAGCTGATCTTCCAACCCAGACCCGAAGCAGCAGAAGTCACTGCAGATATTTCAAGGTTAAATTCTCCCTGATTCTCCCCATGATTCTGCTGCTGGTTCTCTGGCTTTCCTGTGAGTATTTTGTGGATATTCTACATTTCACTTTAAGAAGAGGCTGAGGACAAAATAGTGAAGAGTTGTTCCCTTAATTAACCTGGAAAATTTTAATGATCGGTTTAATTAGACAGTTTGGCTGAGATTTTTCCAAGCTACCTAAGGGAATTAAACAGCCAGTTCCCATTAATTTTAATAGGAATTAGGCTTCAAGATCATTTAGGCAGCTCTGAAAATCTCAGCCTTATTTAAAAACAATTATATATTAAAGATCAAATTCTTCCTTTTAAAGACGCCATTGAAAATCCAGAATAATTCCACCAGCCTCAACAGATGTATTTATATATAAGATTGATTTATACCTGTGTAATTTAGAGCAGAACTTGGCCCTAACTAAATACCACTTGCTTAGTTAACATATCTCTGTTAAGAATTAAACACTATGGAAAAGGAACGTATTTTGGACAATTAAGAAACCTTAAATAAAAGAGATGTTTTTAGTCATTTAATGTTTTGTCAGTTCTGGACCTTCCGTTCCATTGGGAATATACAAGTGACACCTGGATCAGGCACTCAAACGATTCAAGATGTAAGGGGCAGGAGTCACGGCTGGTACTGGTGGCTGAGTTTAATTGTATTTGTGGTTTAAGAAAAAATAACACAGTGAATCAGGTTAATCATTTGCAATGAATAATCTGATCCATTTTAGTTATCAGATAAGAAAAACACAGGACAATTATTTATTTAAATAATTTGAACTAATAGTAGATTGTTATAGCGACACTGTATTATTTATTATGCACAAGTCTTTTTCCTTTTACATACTTTAAGTGGGCTAGTTGGTAAGCATTGTGAGCTTAGCTGTTGAGTTTAAAGGGGGCAGAATCAGGACTTTTGTTGGTAGAGAAATTTGCAGTAGCTGAGATTATGTTCTGATATCATTAAAAAAATTATAACGTTTTAAAAAGTCCTTTATTGACATGCTCTGAATTTCTCAGAAGTCTCCTCTTCAACTCAAATTTCTATGTTTACAGCCCAGATGTGAAATTTTTAGTTTTGATTATTCAAGCAAAATCCCTTAAAGTATTTATGTGAGCACAGAAAAAATACATTTCTCTCCATGCAATAAAACAAAATATAATTGACTAAGATTTGCATGGATAGCTCTTGGCAGTGGAACTTTAGAAGCTGCAATTTTTCAGGTGACCAGTCCTCCATCTGATATGCAATAATTTCAGAATGGCTCATTTTTTAAAAGAAGACAGCATGGAAAGAGTTACACTAGAATTTAATAATGCCACACAATGTATATCTGCATGCTAAGGCCCTGGTTCTGCAATGAGCTCCCACTCAACGGACTTCTCTACTCACACAGAACCTCAGTGAAATCAGGACTTGGACCTTTGTATGAATCTAGGGTTGGAGTGAGTGGGTGACTCAAGCATCTAAAATCAAAATATGAGCCTCTACATTTACCTAATACTGAAATCAATATATTGTGTATTTATTTTAAAGGTATTCATTTCACAAAGCAAGAAACCTGCTCCTCTCCAGGTGAGTATTTGTTCCACATAATTAGAGCAGAAATGAAATGGCAGAAAAACATCTGCAATCTGTGGAAGATAAGCAATTACTTGGGGGATATAAAAGGGGAGGTACCCTAACAGGCTACATGGAGTTGATTAAAGAGCGGGGAAAAGGCATTCATTTTTTATTAGATGAGGTTCACTATAGTGGGTGAATTACTTATTTGCCCAATTGCACAGGTCTGTCTATAGAGCTGTATGAACACGATACAAAATATCTTTGGTAAATAATTTGTGTGATAGGAAGGATTCGCAACCTTTCCCTACTGCCTCCCCACTGCTAGAGCTTTCACTGACATGCATAGCTACACACTGCAGTGTGGATTCTCCCTGCTTTGCACTGGAGCGTGCAGCTAAATGTACTCCACACGCCAACGCCAGTGGCATGTAGTATAGATGTAGCCTTTGTCCTGCTTTCCTTTTTTGAGCCATATCCTAAAAAGTCACAAGGCAGATTTTAAGGGTCAAATCCCCCACGGGCATCAAGAATCTTCAACTTCCATTGACTTCAAGCCTGGGTTAAAATTGCTCAGCTCCTCATCACACCAGGATGTAGCCTGTAATGAGAAGCAGAGTTAAGTTCGTCTGGGTACCAGTTCAGTACTTTCAAATGTTTGGGTTTTCTCATGTTTATTCTCAGCTCTGAATTTCTTGGCTTTTCAATGTCTGTTCCTTTACTGACTATAGTTGTCTACATGAATTTTTACCCATAGATCACTACTATCTGCTCTCAACCCTAACTTCAGCTTCACAAAGTTTTTGTCTGGGAATTGCCTTAGTTTAACTAAAATCAGAACCTGGGAATTGGGAGAGCTATCACACTAAGCCAAAAGCCCTGCAGAAGTCTGTGACCACTACTAATTAACACCAGCAGGGAATCGGGTCAAGTGTGTTTAACATACTGTCTTGTCTTATGTAGGTGACCTCCCAGCTCCGCAGATCTTTCTAGACAAAACATCCGTTCCCCAAGGGGACACAGTGGTAGTGAAGTGTAAAATCCCTGCACTTTCCCCTTTTACCCGTGTTATTTTCTGTAAAGATGGGAAGGAGATTGCCATCCAGCCAATGCAGGAAAGCAAATTTGCCTATGACCTGCCTTATGAAGTATCCACTAGCAGCTCCGGAAACTTTTCCTGTTTGTATGAGCACAACAACAATCTTAACCACAAGAATCATTCTCTTCTAAGTGCTGCCCAGCATCTGAATGTAACAGGTAAGACACTAACCTCCCTAGACACCCTTCTCTATACGGAAATTCACCATTGGGAGGCAGAACCCAGATGAATACATTAAATTGTTTCAAATTGTCAGTTTTACAAATAGCAGTTCTATTGTGAAGAGTGATAATGTAAACCATACACCCTCTTACTTGTCAGTTTTATTCCCAGTGTATATTGGACCTGCTGGCTTCAGTGACAAAAAATAATTTTCCACCTCCCTTTTGCCCTCATAAGCCCTGCAGAGCCAGCCCAGCTAGTGGAGAGACTCCCTCTGGTGCAGCACCAAAAGCTGTTTATTAAGTCCATCAGTTACACCTGTGTAAACTCATATTGCAGGCAGTGGGGGCTGCACGGGTGTCACCGATTTGTTAATTTGACCTGCAGAATCTTTATAATTGTTGATGATGCAGCATAAGGAAAAATCCCATCCCTAGGGAGACAATTAAACTGCCATGGGACAGCAGCATCACTCAAGGAATAGAAGGGTCAGTCCCGATGTTGGCTTTTAGCCATTCTTTGAGTGAACCCTGAAGATCCAAGCTTTAGTGGTGCAGCTACCTGGAGTGAATCCAGGGGCTACTTGGGGCTTTGCAGATTGCAGGCCCTGCATCCCATGCAGGCTTTGCAACTCGTGGCGTGTCCCTCTCTCCCTCTCCAACAGTGGGCCGCAGAGGGAGCAAACAACTCAGCAGAAGACCCCTCTCTCTACAGCAGGGCTGGGGTGGCACTGGAGAGGCTGGGGAGCTTGCTAGAGATGCCAGTTTGAAATAATGGATAGCAAGTGAGATCAAAGAGGCCCATCTGGCCTGCCCACAAATGGTTCACGAATACTGTTGTTTATGAACTGTACGCATTATCAAGGGGTAAATGAAACCCTAGTTTTACAGGGCCTCAGTGAGTGGGGATGTCTTTGCCAGGGATTTCAGGAATGTGCACCACATCTATGTATTCTGTAGCATGCTCACACACACTATCATGGTCTCAGGCAAGATAGTGGGGCTGCCTGGTTCCCGATACATCCCCTTCCATTGAGTCAATAGGAACAGCTACTGCATCAAGCTCAGAGAAGCAGATTCAATCCTGCAGTGGTGCAGTGACATAAGGGAGACAATGTCTGTTATGGGGCTCTTGTAGGGGCACAGGTTAGCCTTCTCCCCCCCCCCGAAAGACTCCCTCCATGTGCTGGCCATATCCCGACACAACTCCGAAGGTGCCTGTGGATGGGAACAAATATAATGGAGTAGGCTCTGTACCTCAGGATTCAGGCCCATTTCACCAAGAGGGGGGTGCTCATTCTGGATTTACGGCCACTTTGTGTCGGCCTAACTGTAATGAAAGGGCCACAGGGTAGTAATGAATTAGGCCCAGAATGCTTAACTCCACAGTTACTGGGCCACAAAAAATGACTAATAGCTTGAAGAGAGGTAAATATCCTGCCTTAGGATCCAGAATTACTCACCAGAGCGCTGGAGGTTCCAGCCCTCTTCATGATGTAATGGACAAGATGCTGCTGTATTCATCCGAACAGTTAGAAAACGGTCAGACACCAAACAACCCCAGCAAAGGGGCAACTATGAAGGTGAAGCCTAACAGAAAATAGAGCTGAAAGAAATGTTCTCTTTTGGTTACAATAAAATCAAACATTTCCACTGAAAAGTGTTGATATTTTGACTACGTTTTGATTTTCTGACTGGAAGAATCAAAACATTAAAATGTTGTTTCAAACTGACGTTCTTAAATGAAATGACATTGTTCCTTTTAAATTGTCGTTGCAAGTGAAAAATGTCACGTCAACACGTCAAATCATTTCTTTTCATTCTAAACTGCTGAATTTTTCCCAGTTTGACATTTCCCGTTGGAAACGACTCAGAGAGTTCTGTTTCATGAAATTCTTCAATATTTCAACTTTTCATTCTAATTTGGAACAGAATGTAACTTTGAAATCCCAAAATTTCCCATGAAAAGAAAATTCCATTTTTCAAACAGCAGTAGTGGAAACTCTTTAAAATCTCACTCTAAACATACTGAGCTGGGGGATGGTTAATTGTTCCTTTCCTGTTCTCAGACATGGTTAATGATTTTTAAGTATTATTGTAGCTTTTAAGCAGATTTATATAATGATTTCCAACAGTTTTAGTGATTTATTCATGACCTGCAATGCATCTGTTCCATAGATAGAATACCGAATTCAATTTGAATTTTCCTAACTGAGAAATTGAAAAAAAAATGAGCAAAATGGACATTTTAACACAGAAATTATCGGTTTTGCAGATATCACATTTTCCATCAAAATGGCCCAGCCAGCTCCAGTTGTACATAAGTAAGCAGCCAACCTTGTCATTACATCCTTCTCCCAATTCTATGCTTTTCCCAGGTTGCCCACAATGGTAGGAATGCCCTCACCTGGCCACTTTGCCAATGCACCCACATCTTCACATTTACATCCCTCCACAACACTCATTTCAGTTAAAAGACCCCTCCCCACCCAAAAAGAGAGCCAATAATATTAATAATAGAACTTCCCATATTATCAAGAGCTATTTCACCCTTTATATCCCTGCTAATTTCTTATTTTTTCTCTGGTGCCTCCTTTAGACTGACATTATACAATTGCTTTCCTAGGACTATCCTCTAAGTCGGTACTGGGCATGACCATTCCTTCTCTGAAGGTCCTGCTTGTGGTGTGTTTCCTTGTGGTGACAAGAGGTAACAGTTACATTCATGATTGTCCACAACTGCACAAAGAGATGGCAAAAAACAGGTGTAAAAGTTGCATAAGGGTTTGAAACTTATTGAGTACTTAAATCCTTCCCAGCCAAGAGCAATCACTTGCATGATAATGCAGCATCTCAGCTAACAAATACCAAGCTCTTCTGTTATTAATTAATGGAATGGAATATTGAAAAATGGGGGCACGGGGAGTACCATGTATATACACCAACTAAGGTTTTATTTGTCTAGTGTGGGGTTTTTAAAAAGGTCTGTGGAATTTAGGCACACAACTCCTATTGTGTTGTATGTCAAGGGGGGTTGGGTTCCTAACTCACTTAGGCTTCTTTCAAAAACAATGACCAATTTAAAAAGGAAAAAATAAATACAATTAAAATAACCTTAATTAATGAAATAATATATATAAAATAAAATAAAGGAACCTAAAATATCAAAATACAATAAAAATAACAATATCAAAATAAAATAAATAAAAAGTCAAAATTGAAATGAAATATTTCAAGTATACCAATACAGAAGATTGTGATTGACCCAAAATGATGGTTTTCCTGCAATTTTGTTTTGCAGACAATTTCAAAATTCAACTCTTTTTGCTGGGTTAGAACAATTGGGTTTTTTTTTAACTGTTGGAATTTCCCACAGAATGGAAATTTCAAGTTTCAGCCTACCAGTTCTACCTCGGAGGGCTGCTCTGAGGATGGGCTAGTTCATATCTATACAGTGTTTTGGACATGTCGTCTGAAATTGTCAAAGCTGCCCAGAGCATTTAGAGGCTCACTTCCCAGGGATTTTTAATGGGGGTTGGAGTTCAAATCCCTTAGGTGGCTTGGTAAACTCAGCTGTAAAGTACTCTCTACAGCCTAGTCCACAGAAGAACAGATTTGCCAGTATAGCTACCCTGGTATAGCTATACAGGCAAACCCATCACACCGCTAACGTACGTAGCTGTTAAAAGTTAACATAACAGTTTAACTAAGTATGTGAATGTATTTACTGTCTAAAGTGGAGAATCTGCAAAACACAGCTATCCTAATACATCACTTTGGCTTTGCTAGCGTGGCAATAGAATTAGATAACACTGAAACAGCTCTAGCTATAACTCTATCGGCATCTATTTAGGACACTGTAACACATAAAACAGGGTATTAAACCAATTCCCAGAAGATCCTTCAGATTTAGTCCCTGTGGCTCTAATTTGGCCCATCCGGTCTCATGTTGCAGTGAATCAAATGAAGAAATTAAGGTTTTTATATAACAACCCATGTTCCCTCTGAGTAGATGGATTTCAGATTGCTCCTTTCAGTGGCTGTGAATTTTAATTTATATTTATCATAACTTTCTCTCTCTTACCCCTTGCAGGTTTTGGTTACTGATGTGACCTTTCAGAGAATACTGGAACAGGGCTCAGACTCTTGCAGATTCTTTGGATTTGTTTCCCTCTTTGTACATCACTGTTTTCTTTCTTTAGGTAACATATTCCTACAAAATATACATCTCAGAAATCCAATGAAATCGGTTCCATCGCAGCCAATAACTTATACCAATAAACTGATACTTTGATTGTTTGTTTTTGTAGCAAGCAGTGCATGAAAAATACACAGTTTATGGGAGCTGGTAATTTCCATGTTTACAGTCTGATGGTGGATTGATTTTACTAATGCAGTGTAGGCTAGTGAATAGTGCATTAACCTCAGGGGAGCTGGGTTCTATTCCAGCCACTGCCATGATACTATGCACCTTAGGACCTTGGACAAGTGTTTTCCCCTTCAGTTTCCTCATCCATAAAACAGAGATTGACACTTTGTAAAGCGCTCTTTTAGTGAAAGTGCTGTGTTAGAGCCAGGGCTAATTAGCAGTGACCCCTCCTGCTGGAAGAAACCAGTAAATCAATATGGAGACGTGTTTGTAAGGAAGGCCCTGAGGGAGGGCAGGACCACAGCAGGTTTTACAGCCTCCCTGAGCGAAGAACAGCTGTTATCACCCAGAACAAGGGTCACTTCCTTTCACTGTCTGTGTGGAGCGTGTGTTATCGGCTGGGCATTCACTGCTGCCACATGGATAGCTGCAGAAATCTGCACCCTGGGCCAGATCATAGAATCATAGATTAGGGTTGGAGTAAGTAAGTAAATCATCCCAGCCAGGGCTTTATGAAGCCGCACCTTAAAAACCTCTAAGGATGGAGATTCCACCACCTCCCTAAGTAACCCATTCCAGTGCTTCACAAGCCTCCTAGGGAAAAAGATTTTCCTAATATCCAACCTATATCTCCCCCACTTGAACTTGAGACCATTGCTCCTTGTTCTGTCGTCTGCCACCACTGAGAACAGCCTAGCCCCATCCTCCCTGGAACCCCCTTTCAAAAATGATGCAAAAAAAATGTTCCCCTTGTTTTGGCCAGTTCTACCTCTGGCCACTACAGGCAGAGGATCCCACTGCCCCAGCTGCCTCCTACCCAAGGGTTTGTGGCTTCCCCCCTCGCAGCTCCAGGCCAGCCTTGCCCTGTGAGCCCTTCAGGGAGAGGCTGTGTTCCCAGGACACATCAGTCATCTCCATTAATTGGCAATCAAGAGTTGCAACTGCTCCACGAATTCTATCCTGGTTATAGTGAAAGAAGTCAATGCAGTCCCGTGGTGTAATGGTTAGTGCTCTGAATCCAGCAGCTGCAGTGTAAATCTCAGACCAGGTCTACACTAGGAAATTAGGTCAGTATAACTATGTCCCTGGGGGTGGGAGGGTGAAAAATCCACATCACTGAGCGATGCAATTAAACAGACCTAACCTCCGGTGTAGACAGCGCTAAGCCCACCCATCGATGTAGTAGCATCTTCACTGAAGCATTACAGCAGTGCACCTGCAGCGTTTAAATGTAAAATGGCCGTTCCTAGGCTTGCATCTGGGACTGGAGGTGTGCTGGGGTCATTCTAGTTCATAAATCCATGAGTGGCTGGCCAGAAGCACTCACTCACTAAGGTAAGAGCCGCTTGCTTGCAGGAGGTTGTGTGTGGGCTGATCCAGGAGTGGGGGCGTTAACACAGCAGAGCAAGTACAAGATGGACTCCAGTCCAGATTGCAGAGGGGAATGTCACACTTGCCCTCAGTGGGACTGCTATGTTTCACAGCCTGATTTTATTGTCCCCTCAGCACTGTGTGGCGGAATGTCTCAGGCTGGTTTTGAGGGGCGATGGAAAGGCTGGGTTTAGGTGACTGTGTAGCCGAGTGGAGTGATTATCTGGTTTTTCACCAGAAAATTTAAATGTTCAAGCACATCATTAGGCTGACACCTTCTAAACAGTGTTTCACTTTTACTCATGCCTGACCTTTCACTGACATTATCAGAGCTACCTAGAGCAGAGGGCTGGATTGTGCTCAGCTGACGGCTTGAGTCCCACATTTGCACGGCAAAGGGTCACTGCCACAGCTAATTCAGATGAGAAACTGACAAAAAGCCAGGTCTAGAAGTTAGATGATAAGATTAGGCAGCAGGCTGTCTGTGTTCCTGCCTCAGGAAGGGGGGTAGGGTCTAATGGCTAGAGCAGAGATGGGCCGGGAGCCAGGATTCCTGGGTTCTATCCCTAGCTCGAGGGGGGAGTGAGACCCAGAGGGTTAGACCAGGGGACCTGGGAGTCAGGACTCCTGGGTTCTATGGGGCTGTTCATAAGTTAAGTAATGCTTTGCAGAGCCAGGGAGAGTCCCTAATCGTGCATGTTTGTTTCCGTGTTACAAAGAGTTGGTGGGTCTTGAAAATCACCAAAAAATGTATGTAATTTATGGACAATCACTAACTCCGGCTCTGGGACTTGCAGGGGAGTCGGGTCTGCTGGTTAGAGTGGGGGGTTGGGAGTCAGGATTCCTGGGTTCTCTCCCCAGCTCTGGGAGGGGAATGGGGTCTATGGGCCTGCGGGGAAAGGTCAGAGCTCAGATCTCTGGCCCAGGGGGTGACAGGCGCCTTTCCAGGCAGGGAGCGTGTGACACCAGGGGAGGGAAAGCCACCAAACCACACCAGAGATTCACAACAGTGAAGCCGGAGGGGGAGGGGAGGGTCAGAACAAACAGCCTGCAGGACGGCAGTGGGGCAATGGCGCCATCTAGAGGGTGCAGGGGAGCCCAGCTGGGAGGGAGCCAGCCTGGCCCTAACCCCCAAGCCTGGGGCGGCTGGGCTGAGGTAGAAAATGTCCTGGGAGGTTCCCCAGCAGACCCACAGCTGGGCCCTAGACAGGATCAGTGACTCCCCCTGCTGCACATGCACCCCACAGAGGCAGCCCTGGCTGAGGTGGGGCAGGCAGTGACAAGGGGCTGTGGGTCCAGGAAGGGGGGGACTGACCCCAGCTGCAGAGCCCAGGCCCTAGGGATGCTCCAGCTGGGGGGTAGGAAGAGAAACTGAGAGAGGAGAGTCTGCTGGGCTGTGCAGCATCCCTGCCTATGGGGCCTGCTGCAGGCCAGACTTCAGTCCAGGCTGGCTCTGCTCTGGGGCTGGGATTAGGGTCCCATGAGGAAGTTTCCAATTGGCGGATGAGATCCTTGGCCGGCAAGGTAGTACTGCGGGGGGGGCAAACACTAGGGCCTCTCCGCTTGGGTTTCACACGCTGAGGCTCAGGATGTCTTTGGAGAACTTCATGTCCCCCCGTGCTCTGTTCCCAGCCCCCTCCTGGCCGGCCAAGGCCCATGGGGAGTGTGGGATCCATGGCTTGGCAGAACCCCATTGTTCTCAAGGGGAGACGAACTCCTGAGAATCCAAGAAGGAATCAGCATTGCACAGATTCACACGGCAGGTTTATTGCAATGGGAGTAAACACGCTGACATCTGCCCTGGTGTCTGTACAACTGCAGTCAAAGGGGAGCAGGGATGGGGGAGGCTGAGAGAAATGCACACAGACAGCACTGAGATGTTGGGGAGCGGGTCAGAGCAGGGACAGGTCTGAAGAAAGAGACACGAACAGAAAGACTTTCCCTAATACTACTCGGCGAATAGCCCATACAGGAGCCACTGGCCTCTTTGGCTTCCACAGTTTCATAGACAATGTAGACAGGAGGTGCAGGCTGCGCCATGTGTTTCAGAAGCCGGAACGTTAGCTGGGCCTGCCAAGGGCTTTCCCTATGACGGCGTATGTTGCAGTTTCGGTTTCCTGCGGCCGAGGATGCTTTGAAATAAAAAATAAAATACTGTTATTCATCTGCTAGCCCCAAAACCCCAACAGATAGCAACAGTACCGCAGAACAGCTCTTTGAAACTACATGCAAAGCAGCTGGTCAAAATATGGAGAAACGATTTTGCAAAAAATATGTGAAATTTGTTTGCATCTCACTGGTTCAAGGTGGATCCGTTTTTCGTTTTTTGTTTTTTTTTTTTTCACAATTTGCCATTATTGCTTTTAATCAGAATTCTCCACAAATATTATTAAAATAATATTTTGTTTGTTTACTGAACGCCCAATTCTCAGTAAACAATTTTAGCAGTCACTTTGGTACATTTGCTCCCCATGTTTTTGCACAGAAAATGTCAACAGTCCTACAATTTTTTGTGAAAATTTTCATTTTAGAACAAAAGCTCATTTTTCTACCAAACATCTTTTTGTTAGAAAAATTTCAGTCAGCTCAAAGACAGAGGCAGGAGCAGATAGCGATAGAAAACTGGGCATAAAGAGAGAGAAATATTGTCTTTTTCATGGGTAGTTAAAAAAAACAATTGCAGTGGCAGAAGTTCTGGGCAGGAAGCAGGAATTACTGGGTGAGGACTCTGCAGGAGCGCAGACTAGACGATCACAGTGGTCCCTTGTGCAATACGAACTCTGAGGCTGCTCCCTACACCCAGCAGGACAGGGAGGGGAACACAAATCCCAGCTCACACCCCCAGCGCTGAGGTCAGCCCTGCTGCACTGCACCATTGGACAGTGTCTCATGGCGCAAATTCCCGCTGGCATGTCCCAGATCCTGAGCCTGAAATTCACCGTCAGGAATCAACCAACACCGCCACTCACCCTGCCTTTGCCAAACTTGCTGATGGCGGCATCTGCGGAGAGAGTTAGCAGAGATCAGGGGGGCAAATGCTGCCCCCTGGGAGAGCCCCCCCATAGCCCAGCCCCCACTGGGCACCCAGCACCCCCTGGGGACACACACACAGCCCCTCAGCCTCTCTGGGCCCCACACAGTCAATACGACAGAGGATCCAGGCAGAGGGAAAGGAGAGAGACTATTCTGGTTGGGGGTAACTTGTTCTGTGTCTCTCCAGGTCCTAGGGGAAGGGGATGGGCCATTCCCACTGCGGCAAAGGGGTCTGAGGAGCTGCTCTGATTCTCTGGGGGGCCCAGCTGCCCCGGGTGCCTGTGTTTGGCTCAGTGCCATGCTGTGCTTTGTGGGTGTCTCAGATCACGGATGAGGAGCGGCAGCACACAGAGCTAACAGACGGGAGCGTCCCACCCTTATTGACGCTGAACAGCCCCTCGCTCTGAGAGTCGCCGCGCTGAGTCCCATGGCAGAGCTCATGGAGTGAGGTGTTTGTCACCATGAGCAAGGGTGGAGCGACCTGGTCCTAAGTGACTTACCCGGGGTCACCCAGGGAGCCTGCGGCAGAGCCAGGAATTAAATCCAGATCTCCCAAGGGCCAGGCCCGTGACCCAACCACAAGACCAGCCTGCCTCTCTGTCGGGCCTTGTAGCCGGGACTCAGTTCCACAGATCAGTGGTTTCTGCCACTGCTTGGCAGGTCTCTCTAGGGAATTTCACTGTAGGCTGAGCCTGCCCAAAGCTCCTACCCCAACCCAGCACAGGCAGATCCCTGCCAGGCAGATGCACAGAACTGCTGCCCTGCAGTTCATGGGCTGGGCGCCTGAGAACACTGAGCACAGCCTTTCTTTCAGTGTCCTGCTGTCTCTCACCTAAGATTTAACGCTCTCTCTGCAACAGCCCAGCAAGGGGAAGTGCTGACCTCGCAAGGGGAGATATTTATCTATTGCTTCATCTCAGTGTTCAGAAATAACACAGCCTAGCACCGACCCCAGGGTCCGGTCACAGCTTTAAAGTGCACACTGTGGGGCTCTGTTCACACCAGCTCCCCACTCCCTCAGCATGACCAGGAACCGCTGGCTGGTGGTCACGGCACCTGCTCTCCTGCTGAACGGTGAGAAAGTCCCCGCCCAGACCCGACCGGTTCTTTAAATGGACACATTTCACCGGGGCGGTTTGTTCTATTTGGGTCTGGGTTTGAAGTGGAAACTCTGGTGAAATAAACACTGCAGCAGCACCTGGAGCCCAGGGCAGCCCAAAATAAGCCTGTGCTGGGGCTGGGGGGACCACATCAGGGTTTCACTTATGTGTCAGTAAACATATCATTGCAGCTGCAAGGGTGTGAGTAAGAACTGAAATGTGGATGCCATTTATCATTATTATTAACATTGTTATAGGGATCGTTCCTAAAGACCACAGCAGGCTGGGTCCCATGGTGCCAGGTGCTGTACGTTATTAACATGCACAGGGGAAGTCTATGGCCTGTGTTATAAAGGAGGTCAGACCAGATGATCACAGGAATCTCTGCAGGCCTTAGGATCTGTGAACTACAGCACAAGGATAGTTTTAACCCTCCCACAACACAGGGGGCTGGACTCGACGATCCCTTGATGTCCCTTCCAGCCCTACAGTTCTACGATCCTGTGTTCTCGCCTTTCAGACGTGCAGCCCTGCCCGTTCCTCAGACCCTGGGCAGTGAATTGGGGCCAGTGGAAACGCAGGAATGGGAAAAGGCATCGCAGCCAGATCAGACACAGGCCAGCGCAGGGATACAGGCCTGGGCGCTATGAAGGGGGAGTGTGTTGGGGTGAGTCACAACTTAGCTGTACAGCTTTTGGGGTATCAGCAGGAGACAATGATTGGGCAGTTTGTGTGTCTGCCCCTTGGCACACCCCATCCTCCCTTGGCTTGTTTTTTTCCAGCTGTGTTCCGTTATCAAACCATTAGGCCCAGATCCTCAAAAGTCTTGAGGCTCTGAACTTCCACTGAAATAAAGTTAGACACCTAAACAAACTCTGAGGATCTGAGCCTGAGATTATAATCTCTTTGGGACAGGAACTGTCTTCTGACTTTGTGTCTGTACAGCCCCTGGCGCGTCATTCCCCATGCAGAGAGGGCACCTGGCCTTCCTCAAACACAAGTAGTAAGAGGGAAGAATAGGTCCTTACAGTGGATCTGCTCATCTGTGGGTGTATTCTCGGTGCTGCGGTCTGGGAGTTGTTCCCTGTCGAAAGCAAGTGTGAAAGGCCTCAGTGCGGCTGGATATTTCTCTGTGTTTGTGGGGCACACGCTGACGCTGGGCACTGAGTGACGCCCAGGCCTCCCTTCCCAGCAGGTGTTTCTCAGACAGTATTAGACACTGACACCGAGAGGGAGGCTGGGCAATCCTGGATCCTCCAGGGATCTACCCACATTCAATCCCTGTCTCACTCACCAGGGAAAATTCCAGGGCGGCTGAAAACTTGGTTCTCCTCCCCTCTCCCCCCCACATCACACAGTGGTGACGCGTTGAGAATCACAACAACCCCGGGCTAAGGAATCTTCCTTCCTACCTTTGCCCTCTCCGTCTAGATGCAGCTGAAACAAAAAGGAAGAAAAATACTGTTGGCAAGGTCCCAGCCTTCCCGCGCTCCCCGCCCAACCAGTGATGGTGTGGCCACAGGCTGGACTCTGCACCCGGAATAGGGTGGGCTTTTCAGAGCTGCCCAAGGGATTTGGAGGCCCAGTTGTGAAATTAGCGTATCCAGATCCCCTGGGCTGCTTTAACAATCATGGCCTTAATGTAGCTCACTTGAATAGCCCCTGGGAGTCAAGGGGTTTCTGGCTCAACCAAGAGAATAGTGAGCAGCTGCCTCCTGTATAATGTATCCATCCTTCCTTTGAGCCCAGGGCAGACTAGGGGTGGTATTTTCCTAAGGGTCCATGGGATTAGGAAGTTCACATCCCACTGTAAGGCCATGACACTTCAGCTCCTACTTTCCTTAGCAGCTTGTGAAATCCCCCCCGAGGCACGTGGGGTAACGTTTCTGAAAGCACCAGAGTGGCCTAAATGCCTAAATCCCATTGAATGCAGGTGCTTTAGTTATGGTGGCATGCTGGAAAACGCCCCCCTTTTGTCTCTCCCTGACATGGCCATGGTCACCTCACCACCTGGGACCGAGGGCACTGTCGCCTACCTTTCTTCACCAGCAGGTAAAGCAGAGAAGCCAGGCTCAGGACAGAGAACCCTGCAATTCCCGCAATGGCCTCCGGTCCCAATCGCCCTCCTGGGGAAACCAGATGAATGTGAACAGTCTTGCGAGGCCAGCGTTGAAGAGGGGGGATGGGAAGGAGCTAGGAACTACTGCCGGAGGGCAGGGGGGTGTGAGGGTATGGGAGCATGAATGCTGAATGTGAAAAATACAGACAGCTTTACAGACCCATTTCCCTGGCCAGTGCCGCATACTCTGGCCCTTCTTGAGCCGCTGCTCCCCAGGCAGGATTGGTAGTTGAACCTAGCTACGCCTAAGGCTAAATATGTCCCAAACTATCTGCTGTGGGGCAGGTTAGAGGGAGATGCTCAGCGAGGGCTACTCAAGGACCAGATGAAAATAAGACGCCCCCTTCTAGCTGTGCGTGTTGGAGAAACACTGACTTAGTGGAAATCTTCCCGCTGCCTTCAATGGGCTGTGAATCTGGCCATTAGCGAATACAAATTATTTACCCTCAGGATTTGATTTTTCCTCAGAGCTGCTGCGATTGCTGTGAACAGCGTCACCAGGGTGAACACGCCTGTCTGGGAAATAAACACGCACAGGATCACAAAATTTTGGCCCCTTTTAGCCGAATCTGTCGATGCAGTTCCAGAGGGGTAGCCCTGTTAGTCGATACAGTGAATCATAAAGGCAATAACTCGGAGCTGAGCACTCGGGGGTAATTTTGATATCAGTGAGCTGGTATAAATCAGCCTCACTGCGCTGGTGTCAATGGGCCAGCTCCCCAGCTGATGTAAATCAGCATATTTCGACTCAATCGACCAGACCCTCAGCTTGTGTAATAACAATAATGAATAATAATGCATTAGCACCTGAAGGTCCAAATCTCATTGTGCGGGGAGCTTTACAGACATAAGTGTCAGTCTGTGCTCCAGCATCATGGGTGGATGAGACAAACCAACAGGCCAAGGGATGGGGTTGGAAAACAGAGTAACAAATCTAATAGGCTCAGCACAATCTTGGCCGTGATCACAGCTCTCTACCTGGCTCTCCATTAACCGGTTCCTGGGGTAGAAGTCAATGCAATTTTACAATGCCTGATTCCAGCCAGCTGTTCCCTTCCCCCTCTTCACATTGTCTTGGGATCCAGCAACTCACCTGTTATATTCAAGGTCTGGGGGAGACTGAGACGAGAATTGTCCACCTGGTTCTTGTTGTTCCTGAACTGGTACATACATCTAAACTGGCCTGAGTTTTGCACAGAGATGTCATATTGATACAGTTCCTGGCCTGGCATGGCCAATTGGCTTGAGATTTGTTTGTCATCCTGACAGAAAATAACTAGAGCAGCTAAAATGTTCAGAGGAAGGGAACACTGAGCCGAAATGGAGTCCCCCACCTGAGCTGAAGAGCTGCTCAGGGACAATTTAGGAGAAGGGAAGTCACCTGCAACAAGAAAGAGAGACTAAGGATATGTCTACACTGCAAAACCCCGACGCGGCACCAAGTCTCAGAATCCAGGTCAACTGACTCAGGCTCGTGGGGGCACCTTCTGGGGGCTAAAAGTCACAGTGTGGACATTGCCAGCTGCGCTGGAACTCAGCCAAAGCAGGGATGTCTACACTCTGTTTTTGGCCCTGTAACACAAGTTCCACAAGCCTGAGTCAATGGAGCTGGGCTCTGAGATTCAATCTCACTGCCGGGGGATTGGGTTTTTTTGCAGTGTAGATGTGCTCTAAAACATGCCACTGAGAGGAGACTAAGGGCTTGTCTCCACAGCAGCGTTCACTCAAGTTATAACTCAAGGCCCCGTCCACATACAAATCCTTTAACTCAAGTGTGATGATGCTTTTATCCTGAGCTGGCCAGGTCAAGAGGGACATATGCTAAAATGTGAGTGAGCACAAAGCTTCAGATCTTTCCACAACCACTGTCGTATGGATACAGGCTAGCACCACTCGAGTACCACTAGTCCTCCAGTGCCTTCACACAGTTCCCCTTGTGTGCCCAGAAAGGACAGACTGGCAAAGAATTCATAGAGCAGCTCAGTTTCCTGCAGCTCTTGGAGCCCTGGGACATGGCCCCAGATGCCGTAGCCCCACGTGGAAGCGAGTGCAGAGCCTGTGTGGGCACAGCGGTGTGGCTGTTCTCATGTGAGCTCGGCTAACTCAAGAAAGTCACTGGAGTGCGGACAACTCAAGTTAACACGGCAGTGAAGGCAGACCCAGGCAGGGAACTAAGCATTACTGATGAATTAGATGAGAAATACGCTTGGCTGATAGAAAGAATCATCTCTCTTCACTTTGGAATTAAAATAAATACAGAACAAACCCAGAGGATTTAAGACAAATTCATTCTAGTGCAATGTCCTGGTCTCATTAATACACTCCTGTATTAGCACCAGCCCTGCAAAGGTTTACACAGGGAAAGATTGTTAAATATGTATCATGATTACACGGGGCCAGATCCCCAGCTGGTGTAAACTGGCCCCACCTCATTGGAGTCAACAGAGCTGGGATGATTTATACCTCCTGAGGAACTGGCCCAAATAGGTTTAATTTTTGTTATGGTCTGTCACTGTGAGAAGTTCCACTTACAGTGTGATTAAGAGGATTTCAGGCAAGAATTATGCAAGAGGATTTCCCCACCCATCCTCCTCCTATACCTCCCCTTCTACCCTCCCGTTGCCGTTGTCTGGGGGTTTCACTCCTTTTTATGTCTCCCCTTCTTCCATGTCTCTTGTGCTCTCACTCACCTGGGGATCTGCAGGGTTCCTGGCCTGTGGCCCCAGCACCTGCACCAGAATGCAGAGGGGTGAGTGGCAGACACACCAGCTCTAGCTATACACATAGCTATGCTGATGTGACATTAGCATTGATAATTAAGCCAAGACAAGCCAGGAAATCCCAAATTAGGGGTGTTGCAAGAGTCGTAGGCCCCGATCCCACAATTGGATCCATGTAGATTCAGACCCAGGATCAAGACCCTTCATTCTACCCATTGGTTACTGTGTAATTTACAAGATCCCATACTAATCCCAGAAGTAACAAGAGATACCCTCTTAGATCAGTCCATCTCACTGACATGCCAACACAAGAGTATTTTCTAGGTTTCTGTATCTTTCTGTAGTTTCTTGTAAAATTCCCACAGCTGTGGTATTTGAGCACTCCCCACACAGTCATGAATGTAGCTTTCCAAAACTCCCAGAAGATAGGGAAGGATTATTGTTCCCCCTTTTCTGGGTGGGGAAGTGAAGCACAGAGAGACTGAATGGTTTGCCTATAGAAGTCAGTGGCAGAACTGGGACTTGGATCAAAGTCCTTTGAGACCCATTCCGGCACCTGAACCACATAATCAGCCTGCCTCTGCTTTCACCCCAAGATGTTTTAAAGATCCCAAATCCCAGGGTTCACTCCCCTTCTCCTTGGAGGTTGCACAGTTACCAGAATAGGTGGAATGCACAATCTGAACCTGCTCTGGAGTATGTCTCTGGCAATGCCTTGGGGGACTTTTGAAAGTACCCAAGAGACAGAACTGGGAAGAAAAAAGTGTTCAAAACTTTAAAAAAAAAAAAAAAAAAATCCAAAAAGGCCTTTTTTAGAAAGTGAAAAGTTTTGATATCAATGGTAAGGCCTCATCTGGATATTGCATGTAGCCCCAGTCACTCACTTGAGTACTTCACGCAGCCCCAGTCCCCACACCTAGGTACTGTGTACAGTCCCAGTCTGCCCCACCTGGGTACCGTGTGCTGCCCCAGTTATCCCATCCTCAAAGTTGAGGAATTTTAGAAAAATTACAGAGTGGCCAAAGGAAACATGAAAAAAATAAAAATGAGAAGAGAGGGGAAAACCTGGCCACTCTTTGTTCTGTTGTAGGTGGGGTGATTAGGGCTGCATATGATGCCTAGTGGGATGAAGGAGGCTGCCCACAGTACCCAGGAGGGAGCACCAGGGTTGCACATAATAAACCGGACATTGTTCATTTTATTGCATTCAGAGGGAAGAAAAAAGGGAAAGGGAAAATTCAAAAAAATAATTAAATTTCAAAATTCCAAAAGCTTTCAAAAATATTCTTTTTTTTTTTTTTTTTAAACAAAAGCAGTCAGTCCTTTCATTTGGAACCCCATGAAATGGCAACAACTCTGAAATTTTGTAATGTTTCATAAAAGCATTTTTGCATGTTTTTAATCTAGCTCTATTTTGGAACGTAAATCCCAGTGACTTTCAATGGCCTTTGTGCTCCTACATCACCCGGGAGGTTTTGAAAATCCCATCCACAGCCACTAATTCCATGCCAACATCATAGTTCTGAAAAAAATATTGGATTATATAATAAAATATTGCTGTTCTCAGAATTACACGCTAGCTGTGACAGGATGAAGTGGGGACATATTGTGTCATGTCTCCATTATTGAAAGGAACATGGCTTGCAGAAGGAAAACATTGAATTGGATTTTATAGTAACACCATTATTCTACATGATCAAAATGGTGTGTTTAATAATGTACAACCTTAGACCCTGATCTCGCAAACAATTAAGCGCACACATGACTTTATTCATGTGAGTAGCCCTGTTGACTTCAATGTTGTTGCTCACATGAGCAAAATTATACATGTCCAAGACGGGTTTTAGGTCAATAGCCAGAGCTGGTATAAACTGGTATCGCTGCATTAAATACAATGGAGTTATGGGACTCTATGCCAGCCAAACAGCCTTAGTATTTACAGGGCATTTCTCTTCCAGACTAGCATAATTGCTGTTCCTCACTGGGGTTAGCCACATGGAGATTCTGATGTTTTAAAGCTCATCTACTATTTGCATTATTTGTTCTAACAAGTCCTAACCTAAGTTTCTCAATGAGAAATGTGTGTGTCTAAAGTACTAATTATCGTTTCAAACTCATCTGGAGTCTAAACTTGAAGCTTTTATATCCCAGTCGAGCAAATAAGAAGAATTGTCTAGAGCTTTAAAGTCAAAGACAAAGAGAGTCTGAGGGTTATAACAGGTTAATGAACCCGCCTTTAATAAGGGCCCTAATACTGCAGTTGAATTCCTGGTACCCATGCAGATCCAGACTTAGGGCTGAGGCTACCTCAATAACAGTACAGAGCCTGATTCTCAGCAGGCGTAAGTGGGAATTCTCCATCGACATTCATGGAGCTAAACGGCTTTATACCAGTTGAGGATTTGCCCCATTGTACAACGTGATCCTTATAACACCAAAAACCAGCGTACATTGCCAGCCCATGTTATCTACATTATTGCCTGGATTACAGTGGATGCTATGGAGAGAAATGTAGAAGCAAGTATCATAAATAAGTCAGCTGCCTTGTCTAACTCCTCATTACCCGGAGAATCCACCTTTGCTTTGTCATTAAAAAAAAAACCCAATCATTTTCACCAGCCTTACTTAGATGGAAACAAGTCCGAAGCATGAAAATCAAGAGATGAAAATTCAGCTCTAAAAAGAAAAGGCCTCTTTCTGTGCTTAGAAACATCCAAGAATGGATATGTTCGTACAAGAATCAGATGTTAACTTTAGAACTGGCTGGGGAAAAACCAGTTTTGCAAAAATCTTTAAAGAAACATTTCCCAGATATTTTTTAATTCAGATGTTTGAATTATGAAACGTTTCAACCAGGTGTCATTGATCAAAAAATTGGAGGGGCGGGGGGAAAAATTCAATGGGAAAATTATACTGATTTTATTATTGAATTTTGAAATTTCCTGGAAATGTTGAGCAATTCTCAGTCCTGTGTTTTTTTCTCCAGACTTGATCAATCTTTCTGAAAATCTGGTTACATCAGGGATGAAACCTGAATGCCCTGGGGCTCACCAGGGCTATTGATGGAAAACCCCAATTGGGAATATGACAAAGTCTGAATATTTGCAAGGTAGGATTAAAGTCTCCATTAAAGTTTAAGAAATTTATTCTAAGAGTAAAATACTCATTTCCCATGTAACCTGCTGAAAATGCAATACACAAACATTAATTATCTTGGCAATATTTTTTCAGTCTCCACGTTCCTAATCAGCTTCAACTCTTTGTTCTCAACCCTGAAATGAACTCCGCACAGCCAGCCATAACCCAGTCATTTCCTGATTTGTAACTTCAATGTTATCCTTTTAATGCAGTTCCATTCTATATACTATTAAAGATCTGCTCATAGACTCGGACTTTCAAAGCTGTGTAGGTGATTTGGATGCTCAGCTGTCATGAAGTTGAACAAGGCGTCCAAATCCCTTTGGCAGCCTTGGAAATCTCAGCCGAAAGGTATAGTATATATATATATATATATATATATGAGCACATTACACACACGCACAAAGGCATTATGTAGAAAAGTAGAATAGCTAAATTATTTTTAAAATGTTCCGATGGTTAAATATTCTCTCAGAAATTCATAAGAAACTTTGGTTCATTCAAACCAGCTTTTAAACCCAACATGAAATAACTGTTTGGATGTCAGTATAATATTCACGTGCAGCTGCTGGTTTAAACTACTTTTTACCACAATGTTCCCCCACATCCCCCAAACCCAGGCAGAGCCATAAACTTGCCTCCCCTGTAGACCCCTAGCAGAGAGCTCTCCCCAAACTCACAGAGCAGCCACAGCAGAATCATGGGGGGATCGGGAGCCGGTGACTCAGCCTAAATATCTCACAGCAGGGTCTAGTCTCTGATCAGCAGCCACCAAGGCTCTGTGCCCTAGGTCCCTCCTTCTCCCCTCCTTCTTCCGGCCTGGACAGGCTCTGGGCTCTTGTACCGTGTCTGAGAGCTACCCTGATGTGTGTCTGTGTCCAGAGGGGCCCTCTCCCCCTTGAGATGAGAACAGAAAACATTATTCACCATTCCCACCCAGGCTGGTCTCTGTGTCAGGGAGTGCTGGATGCCCTGGTGTCCCATATAAACCTCCCTGTGACAGGCTCAGAGTTGCGCTAAGCCAAAACTAGTGAACTTCTAAATCCTTTCCCAGGAAAAGGGCAAACTCCTCTGACAATTTCCACCATTTTCCCACTGGCTTCAGCTGCAGGCCTCCCCTGAGATGGGAGACAAAGGGGCATGATGTTGGCGTAAGCTGGTGTCTGTCTGGGCATCTCTGCTCTCCCCTGCCCTCTCTGTGCACCACTGCCAGGGCAGGAGTTAAGTGTGTGGGTGAATTTATCGTGAAGTGATAAGTCAAAGCTTCAGAAGCTATCTGAAGCCTGCATCTCAAGCAAGAGGAAAAAATTCACAGGGAAGGGTTGCAGACCGAGCTGGATGAGCAAACATCTCAAACAGGTGATTAAGAGTGTACTCCTTCTGCCAGGCAGAGCCGGCAGCAGCAAAGGGCCGGGTTTTATATCTAGGGATCTCTGTTAATGATACAACACCAAACGGGCTCGAGCCCTCACCCAGTCGCCTGGGAAATCACACACTATCCCCACAGTGCCCCCAAAAGGCAATACTGCCCCTCTCGCAAGCACAGAGTCTGAGTGTAGAAAGTAAACCTTTTAATATAAGGAAGGAAGTCACCCAGCACTGACTTTGGAAGCAGTGCAAACAGAATTTATGAACTCAGTGAGCCAAACCCATGCCAGAGTATGGGGGCGTGTTGTTCGCCTCTCCCTTCTCGCTTTCCCCTGTACTGACTGTCATAGTTGAAATGTCCACTTCTTGGTTGGAGGCTCAGCCAGTCACCTTCTTCAGGCTGCTGCTGGATGTAGGCTTGACCAGGCCCTCGCCACTGCTACCTCCTGCCATCTCTGGGCCTTGCCAAGTTCCCGCTACTGGCTCCCGCCCTCTTCAGGATCCCGCTGTCTGCAGGCGCCAACTGTCCTAGCTCCCGCTGCTGGTTACCAGTCAAGCTTTCCCAGTTTCTCTAGTGATTTCAGCGCTTAGTGAATTTCAGGTTTTAGCTCATGGGAAAACCTTCTGCTGACACAGAAGCAATGTCTCGGCTTTTAGCAAAACAAAAGACTCCAAAAAGAATCATTAATTTTATCTTTTAAGAGTGGAAGGAGATAATCAATCCCTACCTGCAGGAAGCCCTTTGCAATTTCAATAAGAAACTTCTTACCTCCTCCCTACTGCCCTTACAATACTGAAACATCCATCCACCAGCCTTGTTGGGCTCTGTTTATGTGAGAGTGAATTTTTCATCAGACCAGGCTAAACGCAGATCTGATGCCATTTGTTCATACAATCGAAGGACAACGTTTCATTACCCCTGCAGTTAACACAAAAGTGACTTGTAACACAAAACCAGACACAGTGACCATTTCCCATGCTCAGCACCTAGTGTGCTTATGCAATATGCTGCGTACTTAATTGTACTCATGCAAGTACAAAGCCCATGCAAATACGATGCTCCCCTTTCAGCTGCTGGGCAGGAGGAGTGCCCCTCAGACACTCAGGCCTTGCTTACAATCATAAAAAATAAAAATTAGATTCTGCCAAGCCTATTTATAACCCAGGGCTGGGACCCATGGGAACCACTGGGGGATCATCCAGAAGCAGACACAGCACGTGCTCTGGGGTCAGTCATGACTCAGCCACACCCCAAGTGATGTTCCAGCACCCCCAGCGTGAGCTCCTGAGCTCCCCTGCTTGTGTCTCCCCTGCTCTCAGCTCAATCCAGCTGCACGGAGGGACCTCACCTGAGGGCTGATCCCCGTCTCTCTGTTAAGGTGCAGAGAGAGGCTGAGATTGCACCTGGGGAATGGTGTGTCTCGTGAATGTGCAAAGTCCAATAAAGAGCTGCAAGGAAAAGGCTCTGTTCTCCTTCTGCTGATCCCTACAGCCTGAATTTCTCGAGGAGCGAGGGATGCTGTCACTCCCACCCCAAAAAGAGAACCAGCATTAAAGAAAGACTTTAAAATAACAGGACAGTTTGGGACCTCCCTGCAAAAGGACAGGCTAAACCAAAGCAGTTTGGCTTATCAAATTGAAAGTGGGATTCCCAAGGGGTATACTGAGGCAGAGATAACAGAAGCTGTAACCAGAGCAGTTTGCCCAGAACTGAGCTTCAGGAGCTAGTTGGAGTGAAAAGCTAATCTGAGACGGCTAGAAATGTTTACCCCTTTTCCTTGATCATTTATGAATATGTTGAATACACTGGTCCCATACAGCTCCCTGGAAACCCAGCTGTTTGCCAATTTCCAGTCTGAAAACTGACCATTGATTTATTTAGTAGACTAAATCTATTATGCACTATGGAAGGCCTGGGCAGAAATCTAGAGCATACCAAGCCAGGTGTGGGGCCCAGAATGGACAGAAGTTCTCCAACAATTCACGGTGAAAGCATTCATTGACCAGCACAGCTCAGGGCAGCACTAAGAACCGTGGGCCGTGCACCCAGGAGTCCCAGCACCTGATCCAGGTTCATGCAGCACCAGTGAAGACACAAATCACTCAAACCCAGCCAGGTGAGGCCAAGCTGGATGTTCAGACTTGGGTGCTGATCCCCCAGGTTAACTCTGGAGTGAAGACAAACCCCCGAGGTAAACACTCCTACTCTAATTACAGCTCTAATTACAGCAAGTCGACCCACTCAGCAGAAAAAGGGTCAATAGGCCAGATCTATTTGTAAGTTGTGCTCCTACCACCTTTCCTCATACACCATTTACCCTCTTAGCAGCTAGACAAACAAAGAACGACCAAACGAACTGAACCATCCTGTCTGCTTCCACACCCCCAGTTCCCGCCTGCCTTTCAGCCCTTTATACAGCCCCAGGCTAACTGGGCTGGCAGCTGCCTCTAATTGTCTAATTAGGTTCTGGTTTTCCCCAGCCAGCTCCCATTTACCTGCCTAAATAGGAGCTGGCATGACAGGCGGGTGGACTCAGCAGTCTTTGCTCAGCACCCTGTCACAGCCACCCCAAACTACCACAGACACAGGAGACAAGAGTTATAACAAGCTCATTTCACTTACAACTCATTTTAAAGGGGGGTTGGGTTGGATTGAATCATTCTAGCACAGAGATATTGACAGAGCTGTGCATTCTAGAAATTGGAAAATGTGCATTGTTGAGAGGAAATGTAAATGTTGTCCTTCAAACAAATGTTGCTTTAAACCTCAATCTAGAGTCTACTTTTGTCTTGTGTTTAGTGCGTAGCCACAAAGGAATCACAGCAAATTCCGCTTGCTGGATCATGCTATTTATCAATATTTATATTGATGATCTTTGCGGCTAAAACACTAGGTTGGGACCCAGAAGAGCTGGATTCAAATCATAGCTGGGACCCAGACTGCCTGTGTGTCCCTGGGCCAGTCACTTGGGAGCAGATTTTCACAGGTATTGAGGCACCTATAGCTACAGATGGGCACATAGGGGGATTCACAAAAACTTCTAGGCATCTAATTATAGTTGATTCCAATAGGCATTAGATGCACAGGTGATTTTCAAAATTCAACTAGGTCCCTATCTGCATATTTAGATGCCTAAATACCTGTGAAACTCTGGCCCCAGGTGTACCCCCTCTGGTCTGAAGTAGTGGGGATGGAAAGGGCAGTGGGTGGGTTAGATTTTGGAGGCCAAGATGTGAGAGTTGCAGGATATGAGAAAATTCCACCCCCTATAAGAGATGCTGTCAGCTGCTAATCACAGCAGTGAAACAGACTGGAGGATCTGATGCCAATCGGAAGCTTTTGCTGGTGCTCCCCTGTAATCCTCCCAGTTAGAGCCCAGCTGGAGTGAAGCCAGGTGCTCCTTATCTCTGCCCTGCCCCTGGTCCTTATCTTCCTGAGCAGAGGTTCTTAGTCCAGCAACTGCCTCTCTGGGGCTTGGTGCTTGCATTCAATTCATGACAGCTTCGGAGAGGATGAGCAGAGAGTTGCCATGTATGGAAAAAAAATACAGCAATCAAGGGAAATGGATGCTAAGGAATATTCCTAAGACTACTGGATCAACTCAATAAATGCTACTGTAGACTCAGTAAATGCATTGTGTATTTTATGGGTTGGCTGGGGTTTGTATTCCTGGCTGAGTGGGGGAGCTAAACAATTCTTCCTCCAAGAACTAAAGTCCCTTGTGGGATAATTGCTGCAAATCCCCAGTGCAGGTAATGAGTCTGGGGTAATTACAGCCAGGCTTGGCAGACTTCCATTTGTGTTTTGTGTATCATTCCTACAGCGAATATTGATGTTTTCTTTGCTTTTCTGTATTTAAATTTTCACAGGTGTGGGAAATAATGGGGGCACCAGACAATGGGGGGGAGGGGATCAGACAATAATTGTTTAATGACAATTGATGTTGAGATCCAAAAAGGTAAAGCTTTATACCTATTAAAACACAACTTGTCAACACCAGACGTCAAAATATCCTTACATCAAATGCTAGTAAGTTCTCAAGCTGCATTTTTCTGACTTACTGAGGGCAGAGAGCGTGTGACACCAAGGGAGGGAAAGCCACCAAACCACACCAGAGATTCACAACAGTGAAGCCAGAGGGGGAGGGTCAGAACAAACAGCAGGTGGGAGGGCAGTGGGGCAATGACGCCATCTAGAGGGTGCACTGGAGCCCAGCTGGGAGGGAGCCAGCCTGGCCTTAACCCCCAGGCCTGGGGCAGCTGGGCTGAGGCAGAAATGTCCTGGGAGGTTCCCCAGCAGACCCACAGCTGGGCCCTAGACAGGATCAGTGACTCCCCCTGCTGCACATGTACCCCACAGAGGCTGGCCAGGGACAGGGGAAGCTGCAGCCCTGGCTGAGGTGGGGCAGGCAGTAACAAGGGGCTGTGGGTCCAGGAAGGGGGGGACTGACCCCAGCTGCAGAGCCCAGGCCCTAGGGATGCTCCAGCTGGGAGGCAGGGAGAGAGACTGAGAGAGGAGAGTCTGCTGGGCTGTGCAGCATCCCTGCCTATGGGGCCTGCTGCAGGCCAGACTTCAGTCCAGGCTGGCTCTGCTCTGGGGCTGGGATTAGGGTCCCACAAGGAAGTTTCCTGTTGGCAGATGAGATCTCGGAGATGAGGCCCCTTCTGTCCATGTGCCGGCTGGCAAGGCAGTACTGCAGGGGGGCAAATGCTAGGGCCTCTCCACTTGGGTTTCACACACTGAGGCTCAGGATGTCTTTGGAGAACTTCATGTCCCCCCGTGCTCTGTTCCCAGCCCCCTCCTGGCCGGCCAAGGCCCATGGGGAGTGTGGGATCCATGGCTTGGCAGAACCCCATTGTTCTCGAGGGGAGATGAACTCCTGAGAATCCAAGAAGGAATCAGCATTGCACAGATTCACACGGCAGGTTTATTGCAATGGGCGTAAACACGCTGACATCTGCCCTGGTGTCTGTACAACTGCAGTCAAAGGGGAGCAGGGATGGGGGAGGCTGAGAGAAATTCACACAGACAGCACTGAGATGCTGGGGAGCGGGTCAGAGCAGGGAAGGGTCTGAAGAAAGAGACACGGAGCAGAAAGACTTTCCCTAATACTACTCGGCGAATAGCCCATACAGGAGCCATTGGCCTCTTTGGCTTCCACGGTTTCAGAGTCAATGTAGACAGGAGGTGCAGGCTGCACCATGTGTTTCAGAAGCCGGAACGTTAGCTGGGCCTGCCACGGGCTTTCCCTATGACGGCGTATGTTGCAGTTTCGGTTTCCTGACGCTGAGGACGCTTTGAAATAAAAATAAAATACTGTTATTCATCTGCTAGCCCCAAAACCCCATCAGGTAGCAACAGTATTGCAGAATAGCTCTTTGAAGCTACATGCAAAGCAGCTGGTCAAAATATGGAGAAACAATTTTGCAAAACATATGTGGAATTTGTTTGCATCTCACTGGTTAAAGGTGGATCCGTTTTTGGTTTGGTTTTTTTTTCACAATTTGCCGTTATTGTTTTTAATCAGACTTCTCCACAAATGTTATCAAAATAATATTTTGTTTGTTTACTGAATGCCCAGTTCTCAGTAAACAATTTTAGCAGTCACTTTGGTACATTTGCTCCCCATGTTTTTGCATAGAAAATTTCAACAGTCCTACAATTTTTTGCGAAAATTTTCATTTTAGAACAAAAGCTCATTTTTCTACCAAACATTTTTTGTTAGAAAAATTTCAGTCAGCTCAAACACAGAGGCAGGAGCAGATAGCGATAGAAAACTGGGCAGAAAGAGAGAGAACTATTGTCTTTTTCATGGGTAGTTAAAAGAAACAATTGCAGTGGCAGAAGTTCTGGAATCGCAGGGTGAGACTCTGCAGGAGCGCAGACTAGACGATCACAGTCATCCCTTCTGCATTACGAACTCTGAGGCTGCTCCCTACGCCCAGCAGGACAGAGAGGGGAACGCAAATCCCAGCTCACACCCCCAGCACTGAGGTCAGCCCTGCTGCAGCATTGGACAGCGTCTCATGGCACAAATTCTCGCTGGCGCGTCCCAGATCCTGAGCCTGAAATTCACCGTCAGGATTCAACCGACACCGCGACTCACCCTGCCTTTGCCAAACTTGGTGATGGTGGCATCTGGGGAGAGAGTTAGCAGAGATCAGGGGGGTAAATGCTGCCCCCTGGGAGAGCCCCCCCATAGCCTAGCCCTAACTAGGCACCCAGCACCCCCAGGGGACACACACAGCCCCTCAGCCTCTCTCGGCCCCACACAGCCAATGCCACAGAGGGCAGAGGGAAAGGAGAGAGACTATTCTGGTTGGGGGTGACTTGTTCTGTGTCTCTCCAGGGCCTTAGAGAAGGGGATGGGCCATTCCCACTGCAGCAAAGGGGTCTGACGAGCTGCTGTGATTCTCTGGCGGGCACAGCTGCCCCAGGTGCCTGTGTTTGGCTCAGTGCCATGCTGTGCTTTGTGGGTGTCTCAGATCACGCCCCACATCACAGCAACCTCTGAACACTAGCACAAGGGGTATCAGGGGCCATGCAGGACCAACCACTGCCCACAGATGAGCCGTCACCTCCTGCCCCCCACCCTTCTCCAGCAGCGGGGCCCTCCTGGGTACGTCAGTGGATCTAAGTTCTGGTTATCCCCCTATTTGTACGGCCCCATCACCATCCCCGCTCATGGGGTTCTCCTCCCAACCCCTCCCCGTGCAGTCGGACTGTCCCGTGTTACGGATGGGGAGCGGCAGCACACAGAGCTAACGGACGGGAGCGCCCCACCCTTATTGACACTGAACAGCCCCTCGCTCTGAGAATCGCCGCGCTGAGTCCCATGGCAGAGCTCGTGGAGTGAGGTGTTTGTCACCATGAGCAAGGGTGGAACGACCTGGTCCTAAGTGACTTACCCGGGGTCACCCAGGGAGCCTGCGGCAGAGCCAGGAATTAAATCCAGATCTCCCAAGGGCCAGGCCCGTGACCCAACCACAAGACCAGCCTGCCTCTCTGTCAGGTCTTGTAGCCGGGACTCAGTTCCACAGATCAGTGGTTTCTGCCACTGCTTGGTGGGGCCCTCTAGGGAATTTCACTGTAGGCTGAGCCTGCCCAGAGCTCCTACCCCAACCCAGCACAGGCAGATCCCTGCCGGGCAGATGCATACAGCTGCTGCCCTGGAGTTCATGGGCTGGGCGCCTGAGAACACTGAGCACAGCCTTTCTTTCAGTGTCCTGCTGTCTCTCACCTAAGATTTAACGCTCTCTCTGCAACAGCCCAGCAAGGGGAAGTGCTGACCTCGCAAGGGGAGATATTTATCTATTGCTTGATCTCGGTGTTCAGAAATAACACACCCTAGCACCGACCCCAGGGTCCGGTCACAGCTTTAAAGTGCACACTGTGGGGCTCTGTTCACACCAGCTCCCCCACTCCCTCAGCACGACCAGGCACCGCTGGCTGGTGGTCACGGCACCTGCTCTCCTGCTGAACGGTGAGAAAGTCCCCTCCCAGACCCGACCGGTTCTTTAAATGGACACATTTCACCGGGGTGATTTGTTCTATTTGGGGCTGTGAGCTCGGGGCTGAGCAAAACAAGTGAGTGTGGTGGCAGATCAGGCTTTCCGTGACATCTCTGCAACCTTAATTGCATCACTCCAGTTGCACGGGTGCAAGTCAGAGCTGAATTTCACCCCTCATATATTTTATTTATTATTATTATTTAACATTTCTGTTGCCGTAGCCCCTAAAGATCACAGCTAGGCTGGGTCCCATTGCACCAGGCACTGTACGTTAGTGCAATGCACCATAGAGACCTAGGGCACGAGGATCTCACCTTTCAGACGTGTAGCCCTCCCCATTCTACAGATGCTGGGCAATGAATTGGGGCCCAAGGGAAACACAGGGATGTAAAAAGGAGTCATAGTCATAAAGTTTAAGGCCACGATGCATCACCAGGTCATCTGGTCTAACCTCCTGCATATCACAGGACAAAAAATCCACCCAGTTGCTCCTGCACTGAGCCCGGAAACCTGAATTGGACTAAAGTATCACAGCCCTCAAGAGACTAAACTGTTGTGTGCCTCAAGCAGAGAACAGGAGGGACTGAGATGTGTTAATGCCCAGGGCACCTACAATGGCAGGGAAATGATTAAGTGAGGTACACCCAGATAATCCCAGCAAGTGAATTGCACCCCATGCTGCACAGAAAAGTGATTTTTTTTTTTTTTGTCAAAAAAAGCAAACTCTCAAAAATCAAAATATTTCAGTTCCGAAATGCTGCCACTGTCCCCCTTGGGAGTTGTAGTTTGGTTTCCTCAAGCCTCCATTCTCCTCTATTGTGGGGCTCCCCATCTAGATTTTATCCCCCATGATGCACTGTGACCATGGCAGTCCCATGATGCACCAAGAGGGGAGACCCTGGTGCACCATGGCAGATGCAGTCCAACCACAGAACCGGTGCACAGAGGACAATGGAAGCATGAGATAGCTGAAGTATAACTCCCACAATGCACCACAGCAGTATTTTCAAATCAAACTATTTTGGTTTTGGGCCAAAATATTTGCACTTTTGATTCCCTTTCCCACCCTCCAAAATGCAATTTGCTATGAAAAGAATGTGATTAAAACCAATTTTTATCATAACATTTTTCATAGAAAAAAAATTCTGACCAGCTCGGTTCTGAAATGCCAGGATGGGACTGAAGTGCTGCCATTGTTTTGATTTTTAGCTAGATCAGATTCAACCCAGTGCCACCAATAGGGCAATAAAGGTCAGAGGTCACCTTCTGACAGTTCGCACAGCTCTAGTCACCGGCAAATAACATGAATCACCAGCAGCTGGCAACGAGTGACCAGGAACAACACTGGCAACAGGGGCATAGCCAGATCTGATCTTCTGGCAGGGCCTCTGGCTGACATGGGTGGGCTGGCCGAAAAACCCAAACTGGTCACGTGACTGGAAGCAGGAGTTCGGGAAGCCGCCAGCCAAGAAAGCTCCAGTTGCGCAGCAGTTTAGGCGGAAATTGGGTGGGCCTGCTTTCAAAGTGGATGGGCCACGGCCCACCCAGGCCCACCCGTAGCTAGCCTCTGATTGGCAATGTGAAATCAGGAGCTCTTAGACTTCACAGCCATGCTCCCCTAGAACTCACTGAACTCGCCTCATCTGGTTCTAAAGACACTTCTTGTTCTGCAAGCTGCTGGCAAGGCAATGTGGTTGTGGAGCACATGTGCCCCCGTGGTTAACCAGCACGCTGACAGCACACTTTGTGACGATCCATACCCCATGTACGGGAGGGCACTGGGCCTTACCCATCCAGAACTGAAAAGGGAAAAAGGCAGGTTCTTACACTGAATCAGATCATCTGTGCCCATGTTCTCGGTGCTTCTATTTAGACCTTGTTCCCTGTGGAAAGCAAGAATGAAAAATGTCAGTGCAGCTGGATATTTCTCTGGGTTTCTGCTGCCCACTCTGCCTTCAGGCAGTGATGTATGCAAAGGGATCACTCTCCCAGGGTAGCTGTTTCTCAGACTGGGTTATGGCCCCCACAACTGGCACTGACATAAGAACGTCAGACCAGCAGTCCATTTAGCCCAATATCCTGTCCTTCCCTCCCACACTGAAGCAGCATTAACTATCCCTAGACCATCCCTGACAGGTGTTTGTCTAACCTGTTAGAGTTAGAAAGATTTTCCTAATATCTAACTTAAACTTCCTTTACTACAGATTAAGCCAATTACTTCTCCTGTCCTTGGTGGACATGAAGAACAATTGATCACCATCCTCTTTATGGCAACTCTTAGCATATTTGCAGACTGTTACCAGTTTTCTTTTCCCCAGACAAAACATGCCCAGTTTTTTTAACTTTCCCTCGGAGGTCAGGTTTTTTTCATATTTGTTGCTCTTCTCTGGATTCTCTCCAGTTTGTCCACATCTTTACTAAAGTGTGGTACCCAAAACTGGACACACCAGCTGAAGCCAGACCAGTGCTGAGAAGAGCAGGACAGTTATCTCCTATGTCTTATATATGATTTTTCCTGTTAATGCACCCCAGAATGATGTTAACCTTTTTCACAACTGTATCAGATTGTTGACTCGTTCAATTTGTGATCCACTCTAACCCCCAGATCCGTTTCTGCAGTGCTACCACCAGTTATTCCCTATTTTGTAGTTGTGTATTTGATTTTTCCTTACTCGGCGTAGTCTTCATTGAATTTCATCTTGTTGATTTATGACCAATTCTCCCTTTTATCAAGGTCATTTTGAATTTTAATCATACCTCCAAGCATACCTGGCAACCCTTCCCAGCTTGATGTCATCCACAAAATGCATAAGCATACTCTCCACGCCATCATCCAAGTCATTAATGAAAATATTCAATAGTATTGGAACCAGGACAAACCCCTGTGAGGCCCTATTAGATACACCTTCCCAGTTTCACAATGAACCGTTGATAACTACTCATTGACAACGGTTTCTCAACCAGCTGGACAGACATTTTATAGTAATTACATCTAAACCACATTTCCCTAGTTTATTTATGAGACTGTCATGTGGGACTGTGTCAGAAGCTTTACTAAAATCAAGCTATCTCATGTCTACTACTTCCTCCTTATCCACTAGGCTAGAAAACGTGTCAAAGAAGGAAATTAGGTTGATTTGGTATGATTTGTTCTTGATAAACCAGTGTTGGCTATTCCTTGTAACCCTATTATCCTCTATATGCTTACAAATTGATTGTTAAATAAACTTTTCCAGTAACTTTGCAGGTATCAAAGTGAGGCTGGCTGGTCTATATTTCCCTAGATCCTCTTTGTTCCCTTTTTTAAAGACAAGAACTATATTTGCTCTTCTTCAGTCTCCTGGGATCTCACCTGTTCTCCAGGAGTTCTCAAAGATAATTGCTAGCGGTGCTGAGATTGCTTCAGCAAGTTCCTTCTGTACCCTAGGATGAATTTCATCAGGCCCTGCCGACTTGAATACATCTAACTTATCTAAATATTCTTTAACTTGCTCTTTTCCTATTCTGGCTTGTGTTCCTTCCCCGTTATTGTTAATATTAATTGTGTTAAGCATCTGGTCACCATTAATTGTTTTTAGTGAAGACTGGGAATCTATCCCATAGCCGCTGTGATATTCACTGGGGAAATTCCAGTGCCACTGAGCACTCAGTTTCCTTCCCTGCCCCATCCCCAGCCAGCTCCCTTCATCACACAGTGGGCATACGTCCAGAATTACAGTGACCAAGGTTAAGGAATTATTTCTTCCTACCTTTGACGTCTCTGTTTAGATGCAACTGAAACAAAAAGAGAAAAGTATTATTGGAAAGGCTCCCCTCACTCCCTGCCTGGCAAAGAGACAGAATCAGCAACACTGTGACCACGGGCTGAACTGTATATCATGGTTAGTATGGGCTTTTCGAAGGTGCCTAAGGGATTTGGAGGCCTAGTTCCCTTTTGAAGATTCCAAGTCCCCAAAGCAGGTTTGACAAATTGCAGCATGAACGTAGCTGCACATCTACCTTCAATGGGCCAAACACAGCTCAGTTTAGCCACCTGATTAGTTTTATAATTATTATTATTTGTATTGCACTTCTCAACTGGACAGGAGACCAGTGAACAGGATTTCACCCTATCTATGAACAGCTGATCACGACTCTTTCCATCAATTCTTATTGCCTTTGGTACCCAGCAGCGACTAGGCATTTTGCATAAAACATGCCAAAGCATGTACATCAGTTAGGAGGCTAAGCCGTGTCGCAAACCACAGACATTCAAAAATCATGTCTCAGGCCCCAAAAATCACGAGACTGGCTTAAAAACCATGAGATTTTTCAAAAAATAACAAACTTTGGGGTGTTGGGGTTTTTTTATTTACCCTCTGTTTTCTCAGCCTTTCTTTAATTCCAGTCACATTTTAAAGGGTTTCTCTGCAACCACAAAGGATAGAAATGTCCTTTTTTAAAAAAAAAATTAAAGCCGAGATTCTCACACAATCTGTTGATTCCACCAGCTAGATCTATAAGCAAAACCTCAGGTACCATGAGAATCACAATTAGAGCTGAGCAAATAGTTGGTTATTCAATGCAGGGGCTGAACTAAAATAATCCTCCCCCCCCCAAAACATCAGTTTGGTTTGAACAGAAGCTGAACTTTTTCCATTTTTTTTTTTGACAAAACAAAAATACCCAAAAGAGTTGTTTGAGTTGAACAAAACATTTCATTCAACCCCAAATAATTGGGGGTAGAGGTCTTAGTTTCATTTCTGGTCATTTTGAGGTATTTTTCTTCCTTTATTCTTATTTAGCTAAATTTCTAGATGAAATTGTTTCAAAAGGAAAAGTTGAAATGTTTCATTTTGAAAACAGCCAAAACAAACTGCTTCAATTTAAAACAATTTTTTTTTTAAATCTATTTTTGCCAACTGAAGCTATTTAGTGAATTTGACCCGAATTTGTGAATAATGTCTGTGCCCCGAAAAATGCATTTTTCGTCAAATTACTATTTGCCAAGACATAAATTTGCCCAGCTCTATTCATGGTAAAATCCCAAGAGATGGCGACTCTGAGCCCCATTGAAATTCTCACTTGAAATTTGCACCCCCAGGCTTTCACTGGGACTTTGGTGCTTTGGAAAATGTTACCATTCATCTCTCATTGGCTGACAGAGATACCTGTCTGTCAGGAGACTTAATGGTGGGCAGTCTGGCCTAGTGGTGGGAGCAGGAGTCAGGATTAGTGGGGGGGAGTGAGGGTCAGAACCAGAGTGAGAGTCCAAATGCCAGAGTCCAGAGCTGAGGCAGACATAAAGCCAGGAATCATAGCCCAAAGACAGAACATGGGATGGTCTAGATAATGCTTGGTCCTGCCATAAGTGCAGGGGACTGGATTAGCTGACCTCGTGAGATCCTTTCCAGTCCTATGATTCTATAATTCTATGAACATCACCTACCTTTCTTCAGCAGAAGATAAGTCACTGGAACCAAAATCAGAAAGAAACCAACTGCAATGCCCAATACGATCTCTAGTCTCCATCCTGGGAAAAGGGATAAATATGAAGAGTCCTTTTCTGGCAGACAGCCAGTACTGTAGGTCTCACTGTCCCAGGGAGTCTTCTGGGTTATTCCTGGACAGTGCATACAACGGCTATAACCATATGTTTGTGCCCAATCTCCCTGCCCACACTAACCCCCGAATGAGCCAGCTGTTATGTTCCAGAATGTGCAAACAGCAAAGTTAGATAAAAACATAAACCTTCTTGCTGGAAGGTTGCAACATCACACGACTTTATTTCTTAGAATCCAGAATCTTAACTTACAAGAAATAAACACAGAGAGAGAGAAAACAGGCTGCTCTCTAAGGCAGAGAGTCTCAATTCACCCCACCTTGCTCCAGGCTGCCTTTTGGCAGTCTGACTGCTGCTAGATCCAGATTGCATGCTTTCCCACAGGGCCCCCTGCCTGTAAGCAGGACCAGGAAACCCCTGAAGTTGAACATGACAGCTTACAATTTTAACACAGTTTTCCATACCCTACACCGGCAAAGCCACAGCCAGAGTTAGACAAGGCTGGAATGGGACCTCAGAACAAATATCCAGAAGAACTGGGGCATTTCGGAGCCACACAGCATATTCAGCACCCATGAGAAAAATCAAAGCAATAGGAATAGATCCCTAGAGAGAGCAAAACCAGTGACTGCAGTTCAGGGGGAAACGGACCCTTTGTCTGTTCTCTGGCAGGTGAGAGCGGGTGGGAATGAGGGAAGGAGAGTTTAAATGATGGGAGAAGGGGGCATCAAGGGATGGAAATATTACACAAGGGATATGGGGGGCAGTGGATACTGAATGTGATTGGATGATCCACAGTTTCGCTCTTTGCATTACAGACATATTTCCCTGCCCTAGACACATCCAGGCCAGTGCTGGATATTTTGGACCCTTGGACCACTCCCCCACCAGAAGGAAGGGACTGGGCAGACCCCTGCTGGGGGAAACAGAGCATCCATTGGGCCAACCAATATTGGGGCCCATTGTGCTAGGTGCTGTACAAACAGAGTAGTAGATGGCCTGTGCCCCAAAGAGCTGGCCGTCAAACTAGAACAGACAGACCCAGGCCAGGGGAAGGAGTAACGCGCATCAGGAGAATGAGCAATGTGATGGCAGCAAACAGCCTGTTGGTGCCAGGGTTTTATTTATTTATTTAATATGGCGGGTTTAGTTAGTAGGGGGTCAGCAAAATGGGACGAGCTAAAGCTGCTATTCCAGCAGTGCAGGGGGCCCTTAAAGGGACCGAGCAAGCCACAAAGATGCCCTGGTTGGCAGGCTGGCGGTGCCTCCTAAAATGTGCCCTGCCCCTCACACAAGCCCTGGGAGATGCTGCCAGCTGCAGAGTGAGAGGGGGGATTAGCTGTGGGGAGACAAAAGGTTTGAGTCTCCTGAGCCTGGCCAATCTTGTGTGTGCTGGTCCCCCCACGATCCCTGCTGTGGGGCAGGTTGGAGGGGGGCTGCCCAGGGACAGGCCTAGAACAGGGCACTCCCTTCTGTCTCTGAACACGGGAGATGCCCGGCATTCGGGCCTGATCCACAGCCAAGGACTCCGATGGGCTGTGGATCGGGCACTGAGGGTGACATTTTCAAGAGCTCAGAATCCAACGTGCTCTCAGCCTGCTGAGCACTGTGGAAATCAGGCCTGAATCCAGTCACTCACCTTCGTGAGGTGGAGGTTTCTCAGTCTGGTCAGTGACACTGCTGACAGTGGGGGGAGCCTTTCTGTCTGGGCAATAAACACAGGAAATATCACAATGTCTCAGCTAAGAATGAGTTAAAGTGGGGTCTGCATCTTACGAAGTCTGAATACTTTTACACATCTGACTCCTGGCTCCCCTGTAGCCATAACTCAACCTGCTAACACACATGAAATCCTCAAACTGCCCTGTCTTCACCACAGTTTTACTTCAAGTTAGTTAATTCTAGTAGAGGACACAGCTGTTTTCCTACTGAAAGCACAGTTTTCAGAGCAGAAAATAATACAATCAAGCCTGAGATATCCAGGGAGTGAGGATAACATGGAATAACTTACTAAATGCCTGATACCCACCATCTGAGCCCCTTCCCCGGCCCACACGGCATCGCTTACAGCTGCTCACCTGTAACCTTCAGTTGCAAGGGGGCACTGAGTTGGGAATTGGCCACCTCGTTTTTCTCATTCTTGCGCTGATACCCACAGGAATAGCTCCCTGCACTCTTCATGGTGGTGTTAAGGAGCAATGTAGAACTAATTTGCTCTGATTTAAACTTTTGGCTTGAAAAGTCCACCCCGTCCTTACAGAAAACAACTTTGGTAACATGAAGATTTGGAAGTTTTGCACATCGGGCTAAAACTGGGTCCCCTTCCTGAGCTGACGTCGTATTCAGGAACAACTTTGGTGCAGGGAGATCACCTGGAACAACAAAGAGACATGGACACGTATGTCTGAGAGGGGAATGACAGGAGCCGAGTGTTAGCAATGACTGAGATGAGAAATACATTGACTGGTGAAAGGAGAAGGGTCTGTTCACTTGAGAATTCATGTAACTATCGAGTTTAAAACAGCAAAACTGGACACCATTTAGGGCAACGCCTTCCTCGCATTCACACACCGAGATGTGTCAGACTTGCTTATTTAGGCTGTTTTATTTTGGGTGGGTGTGAATCCCTGCTACACTGGGCCAGATCCCCAGCTGCTATAAACTGGCATTTCTCCACTGGAGACAGTGGGCGAGATCCCTGGGTGATGGAAATTGTCTGTAGCTTAATTAGTCAATGGGGCCAGATTCCCCAGGCAGTGTAACTCAGCCATAGCGCCACTAGAGTCACTGGGGCAAATCCCCAGATGGTGCAAATTGGCCCCACTCCATTGGAGTCAACAAAGCTACACCAGCTTACACCATCTGAGAATCCGTCCCAAACACGGGTTCCTTTTCGTTAATGTTATGGTCGGCCACTGTGAGGAGTTCCATTTACTGCTTCATTCACAGGATTTCAGGCAGGGATCACACAGAAGGTTTCTCCGCTCACATCTCCTCCCATTGCAAGGGCCTGGAAAATTTGTTCCTTGTTCTGCCGTTCTTTTCCTTCCCGTGCATCTTGTGCTCAGCTACTCACCTGGGGAGCTGCAGAAGTCCTGGCCTGTGACCCCCGCACCTGCAGCAAACAGCAGAGATGGTGAGTAGCAGACTGGGCATCCTTAACAATAAATAGCCAGCACTGGGGAAATGCTAACATTAACATTTAACCAAATAACTGTCAGGAAATCCAAGAAATCATAAGCCTTTGGTGTGCTGTGAGATCCATGCTAGTGCAGGGTCTTCACATCCATTTCTGACAGCAGGATCAGGGCCCTGATGCCTCTCCCATACACTCACCATGGCTTACAAAATCACACAGTGATCTCAGCGGTAAGAGATGTGCAGTGGTAGACCATCCTGCCTGTCCACCCCTCCTCCCCCCATGGCCAGAGCAGAATATTCACTAGGGTTTTGGACATTTCTCTCTCTGCCCCATCCCCATAGTGTCTAAGCACCAAACATTAAAGAATTGAGTCCAGTGAGATGAGGAAGCATAATTATCCCTGTGTTACAGGTAGGGACCGAGGCACGGAACGATCCAGTGGTCACACAGGGACTCAGTGGCAGAATCCGAAATTCACCCCAGATCTCTCAAATCCCAGGCCAGGGTCTTAACAACCCCAGCTACCTCCCCTTTCTCCAAATACTTTCTAAAAATCCCAAACAATAGGATCACAGCCATGTGCAACTACAGACCTGAATCCTGAAAACATTGAGTGACTGAACTAGACCAATGAGCGCTCATTGCTTAGAGTTTGAAGGATCTGGTTTTTTGTAGAGATTTCATATTGTGCTTGCACAACAGTCCAATTGTAACAATGGTTATTATCATTTTTAATTGTGATTAGTACTGAGCTAGCACCTGGAGATAACAGCTCATGGTGCCAGAGTCTGAACACAGTCCTAATTAGGTTGGACAGAATTCAATTTTTATTTAGTTTTATAGTTTCAACAGATGATAATAAAGGATGTTTGTTTTTAAGCATTTTTCAACTTTTATCCAGTTAAATTTTCACAGTTGCACAAAATTATAAGGTGTAAGAATTTTATTCAATATTTATCAATTGAAATTTTCACAGTTGCAGGAAATTATGGGGGGCAGACAATAATTATTTAATGACAGTCAATGCTGAGATTAAAAAGATGAACTCTTTAGAGTCAATAAAACACATGTCAACGCATCAACATTAGATGTCAAAATATAGAGTAAACATCCTTAAATCAAACTCAATAAGATCTCAAGCAGCACTTTTCTTACTTCACCCAGCTATAAATTTCTATTATTACCGATGGAAATATTTATTCATCGGTTTCTCTGTGTGTGCAGTGAAATCGGCATTTATTGACATTTACTGATAAAAATTTAATCCTTCCAAGTCTAGTCCTAATAAAAAGACAAACACTGCCCTGGAAATCTTTCAGTTTAAGTAAATGACACATAAATTTACCCCCTGGTCTTGCACACACTTAAGTACTTTAACTTTTCTCATGGGAGTAGCCCTATTATCTTCAAAGGGACTACTCACAAGATTAAAGTTATGTATGCGCACAAGTGATAGTAAGAGCCTGGTCTCAGTGTTCAAGGGTGTTTCTCTTCCAAACTAGCAAAGCCGGGATTCCTCATTGGAGTTCGGCCATGTGGAAAGTGTGACATTTTAAACATCAGCAATTTAAGCACCAACTTTTGATGCTCTCTAACGACCTGGTTTTCTGCAGACTTGATTAATTAATCTTCCTAGAATGTGTGATAACAAAAAAGACACAATCAGTGCACGTGTGATAGGTCTCACTGTGGATATCGGTGGAAAGACCCTCTTAGGAATATGACAAGATGTGGATAGTTGCAGGGGAAGATTAAAAAGTCTCCAGCAGAGTTTGAAAGATTGATCAGAAGTTGGTTGAAGTCAATGGAAAAAACTATCCTTGACATCAACGATCAGGCAAAAAAATGATCATTTCAACTTCTCAATATTTTTAATGTAACTCTGACTCCAGGCTGGTCCCCAAAGCCCAGGCAGAGCCATTAGCCTGCCTCTCCCCTTGCTCCCTACAGCCCAGAGGCACTTTCCTCCCCCTTTCCCCGACTCCGTGGACAGAGAGCTCTCCCCAAACTTACAGAGCAGCCACAGCAGGATCATGGGGAACGGGAGCCAGTGATGGAACCAGGGACCCTGCAGAAGCAACTGGGTCTCTGAGGAGAACCCTTGAGGCTCTGTGCCTCAAGTCCCTCCTCCACAGAGGAAACAGCAGAGGAAGCGGATGGGCTGTGGTGTTTTCTAGCATGTCGGGGCACAGCCCTGAAATGTGTGTGGCCAGAGGAGCCCTCCCCCCTTGAGATGTGAATGGAAACATCATACACTATTCCCCCTCCCCCCCCCGCAGGCTGGTCTCTATCTGTGATGGCTGAAAGCGCTGGTTTCCCATTTACATTTCACAGCACACAGACGACTCGACACAGGCCAAGGCTGGAATCCCTCACAGGGAGCAGTCGTGTCCTCCCCGGACAGTCCAATGCTCCCACGTCTCAGAGGGGGACCCTCCGGCTCACACTGAGGGCAGTGACCTACCCCAATAGTATGCAGTCCCCAGAGGTTCAGCATCACAAACTGGGGCACTTTCCAGGGGACAATTCTTAGGATAATGAAATACTCGGACAGGACAAAGGGGGCGTGTGGTTGGCCTGAGTTGGCGTCCCTCAGGAAATCTCCAGTCTGCACAGCCTCCCAGGCACATTGGACCCAGAGCAGGAACTTAGCATGTGGGTGGGTTGATCAGACACTGAGCATGTGTGTGTAAGATCCAGCTCCGCTCTGGTAGCATCAGCATTCATCCACTGCTCTTCACTGCACACTCTCAGCCCACCCCGCTGGGCACCCCTTCAGGGGCCGTGTGTCACACAGAGTCAGTCCCACTCAGCCCAGCATGCACGCAGGCAGCTCACACCAAAGACAGCTCAGACTGTGGCTGTAAAACAACCAGACATGTAGAGGAAGGGAATGAAAACCTGGCACATCCCAGGTGTTCAGGCATCCCATGGAAAACGGGGACTGTGCTGCTAATACAGGACATGTGGTCTCTGTACAGCATTACCATTAGCTGGGGTGATGAAGCGGCCAGGTATTGGATGGCTTCAGGAACATCCTGGACACGCCCCCATTCCCAAGCCACACCCACTATACAAATTCAGCGTGATACATCAGACAGGGATTGGCTGGGCAGAGGAATGTCCTGGCTCTGCCCCCTTTCCCACAGCCCTATATCAGTGGCTGGGTTGGGACTAGTCCAGACGTCTCTATGAGTGGGCTGTTCCCCACACAGGCTCCTGCCCTGGGGAAATCCCCCTTTAGGGTCACTTTGGGGCTGGCAGATGCAACGTACAGTGACTCCTTTGCACCAGGAGATGGTCTGGCTCAGCAATTCTGTATCAGGATCCCATGGCATTAGTCTTAACTTGGACAAGTGCCAGGGTTGGAGTAGCATCGCTCTGGGTCTGCACTCCTATACACAGGACACTAAAGCACATGGCACACGGTGCTCTGGGCTGCTAGCACAGCCAGGACCATGAGGACAGGGTCAGTGGGGAGAGAGAAACCTGCACTGCAAACACGTCTGATAATGCAGTGAGCACAGACTGGGGGAGGGGCAGCCTGTGACTGGGGCTCTGGGTCTGTACATAGCTCAGACAGGGCAGTCCTGAGGTGCATGAGTAACCACAGCTTTATCTATATTAGTGTAAAGGCAGCTCCTCTTTTGGCTCCCTTCTCCATCTACTTGTGCTCATTTTATTTATGAAACTTCTTTAAAATGTGTCTTGCAGTCTGGCCTCCTGATGGGGTGTCTGCACAGCCCAGGCTCCATTGATCCAGGGATGTTAACGCCAGAAGGGAGCATAGTGTTCATGTAGTCTGACCCTCTGCATCGCCCACCCCAAAGAATCTCACCAACCATTTTGTTGGAGAATCCCCCATGTCATAAAATCATAAACACAAAAAATCATCACTGATAAAGTTTGCAGAGGACACAAAAATCGGGTGACAGGTAAATAATGAAGAGGAAAGGTCACTAATTCAGAGCAACCTAGATCTTTTGGTAAACGGGAAGCAAGCAAACAATATAGCTTTTAATAATACTAAGTGTAAATATAGACATCAAAGAACAAAGAATGTAGGTTTTACTTACAGAGTAGGGGGCTCTCTCTTGGGCAGAAGTAACTCTGAAAAGATTTGGGATCATGGAGGGTAATCAGCTGGACCTGACATCCCAGTGCAATGCTGTGGCCAAAAGAGCTAATGCGATCCTGGGATGGATACTCAGAGGAATCCTCAGTAGAAGCAGAGAGGTTATTTTACCTCTATATTTGGCACTGGTGTGACCACTGCTGGAATCCTGTCTCCAGTTCTGGTGCCCACAATTCATCAAGGGGTGATAAATTGGAGGGAGTTCAGAGAAGAGCTACAAGAATAATTAAACATTACAAAACCTGCCTTACAGTGACAGATTCAAAGAGTTCAATTTATTTAGCTTAAAATAGAGGAGGTTAAGGGGTGACTCCCTTACAGTCTGTAGCTATCTATGTGGGGAACAAATATATAATAATGGGCTCTTCGGTCACTCGGAGAAAGATGTAAAACAATCGAATGGTTGGAAGCAGAAGCTAAACAAATTCAGACTGGAAATAAGCCGTGAACATCATGCTATGTGGAGTGGCCCAGAGACAAAAATATTAACCTCAGGGCAGATTATTCAGAAAAAAGGCACGAACCCGAAACTGGTTGTGAGTTCTATACTTTGATTTCACCAACCCAGTGACACGTGTAAACTCCTCAGGCACTCTACACCCATATCATGGAGTCACAGACAGTAATTCCGACCTACCTTGCCACCCAGGCAAGCTTGACTTTGTGATAAATGGTCACTTTACACCAAAGATCACAACATATTCAGGTTACTCCCAGTCCCAAAACACCAGTCACTTACCCCAGGTCAATTTGCACCTTAGATCTCAGACCAGAGACAGCACTTGTAGCCAATCCAATACTGAACTAATTAAGGATTTATTAACTAAGACAAACAAAGTTATTTACAAGGGTAAAACAGGTAAGCATACACACACAAATGAGTTGCAGTCTTGTGATCCAGATGGTGATTGAGCTGCTGAAATCTGCCAGTTCTGTATGTCATTAGAGCTAACCCAGGTTCAACCTGGGGATCTCTTGCTTATACTTAGGAATCTTTGCCCCTTAGAGTCTAATCCAAACATCATGAAAAGATCCCAATTCCTTCTGGTCTGGGATTTTTATCTTCTTCCCCATCTCCTTAGAGTCCAAACTGACAGGATGAGTGCTTCTGCAAGTCCCCTGCTTCCCGGGTTTGTCGGGAGCAAACAACGCAGTCCTTCTTCTTTGTTGGCTTACAATGTCCCACTTAGATTCAATAGATCTTCCTGATAGGCCAGAGATAACCCCTCCTCATGGGTGAAAACCAGTATTTCACACGTGGTGAGGCTTCTTTCTTCACTGGATTTTCAGTTTCAAAGGAAACATTTTTGCAGTTAAAAAACAAACACTTAGGTATTACCTTATCACGTGGCTTACAGATATTATAAGTGAGTTTAATGCAGGCAGCAGCTCACAAGCATTTCATAAACTCTAAACACTGAACACATTGTTACAAGTCAAATACCTATTTCAGCTATAGTAACACGCTGGTGAGTCAGACTGGTTTCCAGCTACACATTGGACAGTGTTCACTGGAGGCCTAGGGACCTTGGCATGGACTGGCACCTGACAGGGGCTGGATCGACAGCTCTGGAGGCATTGCTCCTCCCCCACTGCACTCTGATTCCCTGCCTCCCCAGCTCACTAGCACACGTTCCCCTTGCACTTCCTTTTGCAGTAACACTTTCCTTCACTTGGCCTTTCCTACTCATTTCCATGCTATTTTTCTTCCCACTCCTCAGAGTCTGTGGGTGGAGGTGATGCTTTGCCCTGGAGGCCCTGTCTGGCTCGGTACCCACACTCCCACAGCTGGGGGAGCCCCAAGAAGTGGGGCTGTATTTATCTGGGGACTCTGGTGCAGCGTGTGCTCTGAGAACCGAGCCCCACGGGAGCAGAGAGGTTTGGGTGGGTGTGTTATAGACTGATAATAAGATGAGAAGTAACAGTCAACAGATATTTCTTCAGAAGAAATCATGTCAAACCAATCTAATAGCTTTCTTTGACAGGGTAACAAGTCTTGTGAATGGGGGATAAGTGGTAGACGTCATATAGCTTGATTTAGTAAGGCTTTTGGTACTATCTCTCATAACCTTCTCATGACGAAACCAAGGAAATATAACTTGGATGGAGTTACTGTAAGGTGGGAGCATAACTAGTTGGAATACCATTCCCAGAGAGTAGTTACCAGTGGTTCAGAGTCAAACTGGAAGGACACATAGAGTGGGTTCCCACAGGGATCAGTTCTGTGTGCAGTTCTCCTCAATATCTTCATCAATGCTTTAGATAATGGCATAGAGAGTGCACTTATACAGCTTGTAAATGATACCAAGACGGGGGGGTTGCAAATGCTTTCAAATGGGATTAAAATTCAAAATGATCTGGACAAACTGGAGAAATGGTCTGTAGTAAATAGGATTAAATTCAATAAGGACAAAAGCAAAGTACTCCAGTTAGGAAGAAACAACCAGTTGCCGACATACAAAATGGGAAATGATTGCCAAGGAAGGAGTACTGAGGAAAGGGATCTGGGGATCACAGGGGAGCACAAACTAAATATAAGTCAACAAAGCAAAAAAAGCAAACATCATTCTGGGATGTATTAGCGGGAGTGTTGTAAGCAAGACACAGGAAGTAATTCATCCATTCTACTCTGCGCTGATACGGCCTCAGCTGGAGTATCATGCCCTGTTCTGGATGCCACATTTCAGGAAATATGTGAAAAAATTGGAGAAGGTCCAGAGTAGGGAAACAGAAATGATAAAAAGTCTAGAAGATATGACCTATGAGGGAAGATTGAAAAATTGTGTTTTTTACTTTGGAAAAAGGAAAACTGAGGGGGGACATAAAATTTTTCAAATGCATAAAATGTTGTTACAAGGAAGTGGGTGAAAAATTGTTCTTGTTAACCTCTGAGGATAGGACACGAAGCAATGGACTTAAATTGCAGGAAGGGCGGTTTAGGTTGGACATTAAGAAAATCTTCGTAACTGTCAGGGTAGTTACGCACTGGAATCAATTGCCTAGGGAGCTTGTGAAATCTCCATCATTGGAGACTTTGAAGTGCAGATTAGACAAACACCTCTCAGGGATGGTTTAGATAATACTCAATCCTGCCTTGAGTGCAGGAGACAGGATTAGAAGACGTCTGAAGGTCCCTTCCAGTCCTACGATTCTGATTCAGTCTGTGTTTGGGGCTGGAGTTTGACTCCCTGCACAGTGTTTAATTTGGGGGAGAGGTGGTCAGTCTAGAGTACAGAGCCCTGGAAGCACAGATGACACTCAGCTCCCAGTGGGGGTTTCACAAATGGCGGACTGAGGCTGACCCCATGAGGCAAGAGGGGCTTTCCCATTGATGTCTCTGGGAGCTGAGTGCGGCCTAGGCTGAGCACCTGTAAACATCCCAGCAAGAATTTTTTATGCACCAGCCGCAGCCATGGAAGCCACGTGCTAGCCCGGTGTCTGGAAAGATGGAGCCCTGTGTGGGAGCCACTCAGTCCAAGCTCTGCTCAGAGAAAACGCTGATCAGCAGCACAAGGAGACTGGAGTATTTAGCAAAGTTTACCCCAGGCCCCTGCCCAGTGACTGTCCGTGGGGTTTGCCATGTGAGGCCTGACCAAAATCCTCCCTTCCTGGGGATGCCTGGAAGGAGTCAGGTTCCACAAATGCCCTTTTCCTCCTGGCTTTAGCAAGAGACCAGGCCTCAGAGCCTCATCATCGCCATGGTAACCCCAGCCTTTGCCACTCCAACACCTCACTCCTGCAGTGTCCTTGGCATGGGACGCAGGCTGGTGAAATGCAGCTGCCCCCGTCTGCGTGGAGGGAGCGAGGGAGCATTTTACCCATCAGCACCGCACCTCTAATGGGCCATCGTCACCTCTCATTGACACCCCAGAGGCTCAGCCAACTTGATCTGTTTGTTGGACTCTCTCAAACACACGTCAGCCCTAGTCATTCTTGTTACTGTTTTTTGGGGGCAGTGCCCACAATGTGCCAGGCACCTCCCAGACCCTGCATAGGTGACAATCCCTGATGGGATTGCTCAGAGGGATTGAGACATGAGGGGAGCAGGGAGACAGGCGGATGAGGTTGGGGCACAAGGAGGTGGATGGGACAGGGCTGATTTCCATCCTCTGGTGGCTCCGGTCTGGCTGACTCAGGCTGAGTGATGGTTTTGTCTCTCCAGGATGAAGGTGATGATCGGGGAAGACACCAGGAGGAGAAGTACCAGGGTGGAGCGGAGGATCCAGATGGAGACAGACACAGCCTGGCCTGGAACACACAAGGGGACATTTGATGGGTGGCTGGGGGGCAGGCAAATGGCTCTAGGGTGTGTAGGCTCCGAGTGGGGTCTCCACAAAGCAGCTCTGCTTCCAGCTGGGCAGCTGTGTCCCACCAGAACTCCTGAGGGCCATGCCTTGAAAAGAGGAAGCACTGGGTCATGAGAACTTAGAACAAATCCGCCAGAGGGACGGGATAGTTCAGAGCCCTGCAGCATGTTCAACACAGAGGGGACACGGGGAACTAATGCACTGGAATAGAGAGACCTAAAAGTGACCCCAAGCAGGGACTGTCTTTCCAGGGCTACAAGTCCCATTGACTGTTATCTTGGAACGGAACTGCGGATGGGAGTTAGGCATCAGAATACTGCATTGGGAGACAAGTTGATGCTGAAGCAATCTCTAGATGATGCTCACACTTTCCCTCCCCAGTTTCAGACCCATGTCCCTGCTGTAGACACACTCAGACCACTACTAGATGCTCCGAGCTCTGGGATGCTGCTCTCTGAAGGGGAAAGGGTTTGCAGATCACAGGATGGAATAGTAAATGAAATTATAATGTTCGGCCATTAATTGGCAGTGTGTAAAATAGCTTATTTAAGCTAACCTCAGCCATACCGGGCAGAGCACTAAAGGATCTTATGATAAACACATCTGGTGTGTACTTCACTAAGAAGGAAGCTCTGTAGCTAGTCCATATCTGATACCTGAACATGACATGGTGTCAGAAGTAAACTAGAGCCAGAGGAGATCAAAGACAGAAGACAAATAGCAACAAAGGTTGCAGGTAGCTGGAACAAAGCAACATAGGTTGCAGGACCTCATCAACATGCCACTCTTCAAAGCCCCAGAAAATTTAAGTTTTGACAAACCTTCACAATGGACAGACAGGAAGAAGTATTTTGCAAGATATAGAACTGCAAACATGCTCCAAAAAGGAAGTGGAAATATACAAGTATTGTCTGTAATTCATGCTATGGGGAAGCCAGAAGAGCATATTTTTAAATCCTTTGACTTTACTGAGGACAGTCACTAAGATAAAGTAAAAGAAACGACCTCAACAGCTCCAGTTCTCAAGTGCTATGATGTGAACAAATCCACAATGGTCAGTGCAGATGAAAGCAGCTCTGGCCTAGATGGTGTATTGTTGCAATAACAGGGCTCTGAGTGGAAGCCAGTAGCATTTTGTTTTTGCACACTCACAGAAGTAGAAAACAATAGGCACAAACTGAAAAGAAGAACATGGCAAGTGTATGCTCATGTGAGAACTTTTACAGATATCTGTGTGGATTGGAGTCTTTTACACGGATAACAGACCATAAATGGTTTGAATACCTCATCCATGGAGAAGACACTGCTGAGATGCCAGCTTCTATTGATAAGGTTAAAGTGATTTAACCCAATTACTAAATATGTTGCTGGGATAAATCTGGTAATAGCTGACAGTCTGTTACAGAGCCAGCCTAGCATCGTACTCCATTATCCATGAGATCAAAGATGACAAAGGCGTACGTTGAGGCTATGGATTCATACAGACTAGTGTCAGAAAAGAGACTACACCAGCTACAAAAAGAAACCTCGACAAACATGCAACATTAGGAAGTTCTAAGTTACACTAGGCTGACTGGCCCAACTATCTAAAGGACACTAAGAGAATACTTTGTGGTGCATACACAATTAAGCGAGTCCAAAGAATTCATGATTAAAGGCAATAACTTCTGACTTCCAAATGAAATAAGCGGAGAAATCCTAAATCTCATCTATGAAGGGCATCAAGTATTAACTAAATGCCATGAATGGGCCAACCAATCAGTGTGGTAGCCGGACATCAGCAAGGATTTGTGGACATTGGAAAACTAACAAGCCAACACAACACAAAGAACTTTTAATAACAACACTGCTACCAAAGAGACCATGGAAGAGACTAGCAGCAGACTTATGCAAATTCAAAGGACATCATTACCTGGTCATAGTGGACTATTTTGTCCAGATATATAGAAATAATGTCCTTGAAAGATATAACACATTGCAATGTTATCAAGAACTGAAATGTACTTTTGCTGACTTCGCTATTCCAGAACAACTGCTGATGGGCAAGAGACCACAATTCATTGCAGTGGAAATTAAATCAGTCCAAACGAAGTACGATTTTGATCATATTGCTAGCAGCCCATTTTATCCACAAGAGAAAGCTGTACAGACAGCCAAGAAAACCCTACAGCAGGAAGAGCCATTCCTTGCCCTTCTGAGTTACAAATGAATGCCAGTAAAAGCTACTGGATATAGTCCAGTAGAGGGATGTGCACAAATGGCTGGGGGGGCGGGGAGCAGCAACAGGAGCATACCCATCCCACATTTGGCAGGGACACAAAACTTCTCTATGGCCAAGGTGGGAAAAGCAACCTTCTCCGGCCCCGGGGCCGCAAGGAGAGAGCTAGCTCCAAAATCAGACAAATTTTTATTCCAATGGACACTGTTGGTCCAATACAACTCCTGATGGGAGGACAACCCAGAACTACAGTTCCAACTTTGAAAAAGAATCTATCTCCAAAGTGACCAGACATGAAGAGAGTACCCAAATCAGATAAAAAGGCTAAAAGAGCTTCTGGGCATTTTTACAACACATGTCACTCATCTAGAGAATTGTTGGGTCTAGAACCTAGTGACTGCATTTGTGTCAAACTGGGTGGAGAAAAAGGATGGACGACTTCAGCTGTCATAAAAAAAAAAGGATTCTGAGTCCATATCATATCTCATCGAGACCGACCGTGGAGATAGTTCAACAGAAACCGTCAACATCTACAGTTTGTTCCTCAGAAAAAACAATCAACAGATGGCAGATGCAGAACAACAAGAAGAAGGCTCAAGGATTCAAGACTGACCACGGCCAGTTGTTGCAACTAACAGACAGCGAAATGGCTAAGTTACTAGGCTTTGGGGTCACGTAATTAGAAAACCAGCACGATTCAGAGACACTTGACAGACTGATCTGTACTGAACTTCAAAGACAGAGTGATAGTGTGAATATTGTCAATGGTAGGAATGTAGATCTTAAAGGGGGAGACATAATGGGATGCTAAACTGTATGATGCCCTTCAGTCACTCAGTGGCTCTGGTACAAAATAACTTGTTTAAGCCAACCTCAGCCACACCTGGCAGAGCATTAAAGGATCTTTTGATGAATACATCTGGTGTGTACCTCACTAAGAAGCAGGCTTTGTAGCCAGTCCATATCTGGTACAGGACCCTGACAGATCATGCCTCCCGTCCCACTGGTGGGTGTGGGGTTGGGGGGCCTGTGCAGTGGCAGCTCCCTAAAAGACATTACCCCATCTGTCCTGCCCCTCACGCCAGCTCTGGGAGACGTTGCCAGCTGCAAAGTGAGAGGGGGGAGCGGCTGTGTGGAGACAGACAGGTCCAGTCTCCCTCAGCTCTGGCCACTCCTCTGTGTGCTTTTGCCCACCCCCCACATGCCCTGCTGTGGGTCAGGTTGGAGCAGGTCTGCTCAGGGGCAGGTCTAGAACAGCTTATGATCTCACACCTCTGAAAGTGGGAGATGCCCGGCACTTGGGCCTGATCCACAGCCCACTGGACTCGGCGCCAGGCTGCCATGGACGCCGATGGGCTATGGGTGAGGCATCCAGGGCGGGATTCTCAAGAGCTCAGACAACAAAGTGGTCTCAGCGTGCAGAGCACTGTGGAAATCAGGCCTGAATACAGTCACTCACCTGCAGGTTTCTCAGGCCGCTCAGTGACACTGCCAGGGGGGAGCCTTTCTGTCTGGGCAACAAACACAGGAATTATCACAATGGCTTAGCTAAGAATGAGTTAAAGTTGGGTCTGCATCTTATGATGTCCGAATACCTTTACCCATCTGGCTCCCCTTTAGCCATAGCTCAACCCACTAACACATGGAAAATCTTTAAACCGCCTTGTTTTCACCACAGTTTTACTTCGAGTTAGTTAATTCTAGTGGAGGACACAGCTGTTTTCCTACTAAATGCACAGCTTTGGGGGCAGAAAATAATACAAACAAAACTGAGATGTCTGGGGAGTGGGGGTAGCACAGAATAGCTTACTAAATACCTGATACCCGCAATCTGATACCTTTCTCTGCCCACACAGTGTAGCTTACAGCTGCTCACCTGTAATGTTCAGTTGCAAGGGGGCACTGAGTTGGGAACTCACCACCTGGTTTTTCTCATCCTTGCGCTGATACCCACAGGAATAGCTCCCTGCGCCCCTCCTGGAGGTGTTAAGCAGCAATGCATAAATAACTTGCCCTGGTTTAAACTTTTGGCTTGAAAGGTCCATCCCGTCCTTACAGAAAACAACTTTGGTAACATGAAGAATTGGAAGTTCTACACATCGGGCTAAAACTGGGTCCCCTTCCTGAGCTGACGTCGTATTCAGGAACAACTTTGGTGCAGGGAGATCACCTGGAACAACAAAGAGATACGGACACGTATGTCTGAGAGGGGAATGACAGGGAGCAGAGCGTTAATGATGACTGAGATGAGAAATACATTGACTGGTGAAAGGAGAAGGGTCTGTTCACTTGGGAATTCACTTGGGAATATGGAGTTTGTGTTCCTTGTTCTGCCGTTCTTTTCCTTTCCGTGCTTTTTGTGCTCAGCTACTCACCTGGGGAGCTGCAGAAGTCCTGGCCTGTGACCCCCGCACCTGAAAGAAACAGCAGAGACAGTGAGTAGCAGAGTGGACATGCCTAACAATAAATAGCCTGCACTGGGGAAATGCTAACATTAACATTTAAACAAATAACAGTCAGGAAATCAGAAATCATAAACCCCAGCCGTGCAGTGAGATCCATGCTAGTGCAGGATCTTCACACTCAGATCTGATGGCAGGAGCAAAGCCCTAACTGCTTCCCCCACACATTCACTACACCCTGGCTTTCAGGATCACATAGTTATCAGAGCAGTGAAATGGACATTTATTGACATTTACTGATAAAAATCTAATCCTTCCAAGCCTAGTCCTAATAAAAAGACAAACACTGCCCTGGAGATCTTACAGTTTAAGTAAATGACACATAACTTTACCCTCTGGTCCTGCACACACTTAAGCACTTTAACATTTCTCATGGGAGTAACCTTATTATCTTCAAAGGGATTACTCACAAAATTTAAAAAACGAGAGTTCTGTGGCACTTTAAAGATTAACACATTTAATTTTTGTAGGCATACGCTTTCGTGAGACTCAGCTCACTTCGTCAGATGCAGAGGTAGAATGATACAGGAATTAGGAAACACAGATATACTGTTATTTTTGTTGGTCTTTAAAGTGCCACAGAACTCTCGTTGTTTTTGCTGTATACAGACTAACATGGCTACCCCTCTGGAACTGTTTCACAAAATTAAAGTTATGTATGTGCACAAGTGATAGCAAGAGCCTGGTCTCAGTGTTCGAGGGTGTTTCCCTTCCAAACTAGCAAAACAGGGATTCCTCATTGGAGTACAGCCATGTGGAAAGTGTGACATTTTATACATCAGCAATTTAAGCAACAGCTTCAATGTAACAACTTTTTTTGAAGTGAGAAATGTATCTTTGTCTTTCCTGTGTCCCTCTCAAACAAGTGAAAAGCCTTGTAATATTAATTAGGTTGGCTCTTTGAAAAGTCTGTCATTTGATGTAGAATATTCTCAGATTTCTTTTCAATATCACAGCCTTTCTTCAGAGATCAATATCAGTATCCCCACTAGACAAATGGGGAAATGAAGGTTGGATGAAAAATTGCAGGTGAAGGACAGGTGCAATGAGCAAACTGTAAATAAATGGGAAAATGTAGGCAAACTAAGTTTTAAATATTGTCAAAATTTTGACCCTCTCTAACGACTTTGTTTTCTGCAGAATTAATTAATTAATCTTCCTGGTATGTCTGATAACAAAAAAAAAAGACACATTCACTGCATGTATGATAGATCTCAACATGGATATCTGTGGGAAGATTCAGTTAAGAATATGACAAAGTCTAGATAGTTGCAGGGATGATTACAAAGTCTCCAGTAGAGTTTGGGGGATTGATCTGAAATCAGTTGAAGTCAGTGGAAAAAACTATCCATGACATCAATGATCAGACTAAAATAATAATAATTTATTCAGAGAGAATCCCCTCCCCCAACATTCTCTGGGAAATTCATAAGATGGAGCTTGGTAAAATTTTCCAGTATTTCTACTTCCTGACAATGTCCCAGATTATCATTAATCTGCTCCCCAAGAGGAATGTTAGAATCTCTGGCCCCAAAATCTCAGTGAGCTCTAAGTGGAGAAACTTAATACTGGCATTTCCTAACATCAGAGTTTTTAATTTGAAAACTCAGTAACGTCCTTTTAATGTAATTTCTTCATGTGTATTATTAGTATTTTATAGTACATCAGCACCTAGAGCACGTGTTATAAACCAGTCCAGGACCCCAGTGTGCTAGGGTCTGTACAACCATACAACAACAAGAATTTACAATCTAAGCAAACTTGCAGGCTCTCACTTTCAAGGCTGCTTAGGGGATTTGGATCCCAAATTGTCATACATTTTTAATAGGAAATGAGTGTCTCAATCACTAGGCTGCTTCGGGGGTATATTATATATGTGAGCCTAGGAGACCTTCACAAGGGCGTTATAAGGCATGTAGAGCAGGAGGTTGTTACAAACATTGGAAGAAGATTGAAAAGCGCATCAGACATCACAGGAAAACAGGGGCCATGAATGTATAACCAGCTTTCCAATCACACATGAAATAACCGTCCAGATCTCTGGGAAATAGCCCAGGCAGAGCCGCCATTTCAACGACTCAATATTTTTAACGTAATTCTGACCCCAGCCTGGTCCCCCAGACCAGACAGAACCATTAGCCTGCCTCTCCCCCTGCTACCCACAGCCAAGAGGCTCTCCCTTCCACCACTCTCGCCCTCGAGCCCATGGGCAGAGAGCTCTCCCCAAACTTACAGAGCAGCCACAGCAGGATCATGGGGAACGGGAGCCAGCGATGGAACCGGGGACCCTGCAGAAGCATGTGGGCCTCCAAAAAGAACCCTTGAGACACTGTGCCTCAAGTTCCTCCTCCCCAGGGGAAACAGCAGAGGAAGCGGATGGGCTGTGGTCTCTTGTAGCATGTCTGGGAATAGCCCGGATGTGTGTGTGGCCAGAGGGGCCCTCCCCCCTTGAGATGTGAATGGAAACATTATCCACTATTCCCCCCTCGAGTCTGGTCTCTATCTCTGATGGCTCGATGCGCTGGTTTCCCATTTATATTTTGCAGCACATGGATAACTCAGCACAGGCCAAGGCTGGAATCCCTCACAGGGAGCAGTTGTGTCCTCCCTGGACACTCCAGTGCTCCCATGTCTCAAAGGGGACCCTCCAGCTCAAATCGGGGGCAGTGACCTGCCCCAATAGTATGAAGTCCCCAGAGGTTCAGCATCTCAAACTGGGGCACTTTCCAGGGGACAATTCTTAGGGTAATGAAATACTCAGAGAGGACAAAAGGGACGTGTGGTTGGCATGAGGTGGCGTTTGTCGGGACAGCTCCAGTTTCCATAACCTCCTGGGTACATTGTACCCACATTGTACCCATAGCATGTGCATCGGTTGATCAAAAGACACTGAGTGAGTGTAATTAACGTGGGCTCATAGCTCCAGCCACACTCCGGTACCATCAACGTTCATCCACTGCTCTTCACTGCACACCCTCAGCCCACCCCCCTGGCTACCTCTCAAGGGGCCGTGTGACACACACAGCCAGTCCCACTCGGCTCAGGCACATAGACACTCAGCTCACACCACAGACAGCTCAGACACTGTGTGGCTGTAAAACAATCAGACGTGTACAGGGAGGGAATGAAAAGCTGGCACATCCCAGGTGTCGAATGTCCTGGCTCTGCCCTCTTTCCCAGGCTACACCCCTATACCAGTAGCTGGGTTGGGGCTAGTCCAGGTGTCTCTCATGAGAGGACTGTGCCCCCACAAGACCCTGCCCTGGAGAAACCTCACTTTAGGGTCACTTTGGGGCTGGCAGGTGCAGCGCACAGTGGCACCTCCGTACCAGGAGATGGTCTGGCTCAGTGATTCTGTACCAGGGTCCCACGGCATCAGTGCTGGCTGAGACAAGGTGCAGGGATTGGAGATTCTGTTCTCCCAGCCACCTGGCCATGCTGAGAATGCAATGCAGGGATTGTCCCCAACATAGCAGAGGTCTATGTCTCACAGGAGCAGCATCGCTCTGGTTCTGCACTGCTATACACAGGGCGCTAAAGCACATGGACCACACTGCTCTGGGCCGCTAGCACAGCCAGGGCCATGAGCACAGGGTCAGTGGGGAGAGAGGAGCCTGCACTGCAAACACGTCTGATAATGCAGTGAGCACAGACGGGCTGGGGCCTGTGGCTGGGTCTCTGGGTCTGTATATAGTGTAGATTGGGCAGTCCTGAGGTGTATGAGTAACCACAGTTCCATCTATATTAATGTACAGGCAGCTCCTATGTTGGCTGTCTCCTCCATCTACCTGTGCTCATTTTATTTATGACGCTTCTTTAAAATGTGACTTGCAGTCTGGCCTCTTGATGACCCAATTGATCCAGGGATGTCAAGGGCAGAAAGGAGCATAGTGTTTATCTAGTCTGACCCTCCACATCATCCAGGACAGAGAATCTCACCCACTGATCCCTGCGTCCTGCCCATATCTTGGGGTTGAGGTAGACCGTCTCTTTTAGACACGAGCTTTCTGACTTACATACACCAAGTGTTGGAGAATCCTCAATGTCATAAAATCATAAACACAAAAAATCATGACTGATAAAGTTTGCAAAGGGCACAAAAATCAGAGGAAAGGTAAATAATGAAGAGGACAGGTCACTGATTCAGAGCAACAGAGATCTTTCGGTAAACTGGAAGCAAGCAAACAATATACATTTTAATATGGCTAAGTGTAAATATGTACATCTAGGAACAAAAAATGTAGGTCTTACAGAGCGGTGGGCTCTCTCCTGAGAAGCAGTGACTGAACAATTTAGGATTGTGGAGGATAATCTGCTGGACCTGAGCTCCCAATGCGATGCTGTGGCC